>NC_086453.1:169601636-169759136 GCF_028390025.1 Pseudophryne corroboree | reverse complement strand
TTGATTATTATTTATCTGGGAGGATGAGGATGTAAACACTGAAGGGGGGGGGGTCTGAGGATAAGGACATCATCTTGCCTCTGTAGAGCCAGTTTGTGCAAGGGGAGATTAATTGCTTCTTTTTGGGTGGGGGCCCAAACAAACCAATCATTTCAGCCACATTCATGCGGCAGACACTGTCACTGAAATGATTGGTTGGTTAAAGTGTGCATGTACTGTTTATACAACATAAGGGTGGGTGGGAGTGCCCAAGGACAATTCCATCTTGCATGTCCATTCTTTGCCACATCATTCCAGGGGTGTTGACCTATATGGGGTGTCGTCCCTCTGCCCTATCAGCCCAGTGGTGCTTCCCGACTGCCGTTTAAGTCCAGGGGTGCTGTGTCCTGCTTGCTGTGCTGTGTAATTCTCCAGGGGTGCTGCCATATAATTCCAGGGGTGCTGCTGTACTTGATCCTAGGTTTAAATAAAAGCCTAGAGCAGAATATGAAACAAGCTTCAACATCACAAACAGATTTGTGAAAACATAGCTGCAAAGGTAGAAATGGAAATTGCAATTTTGTCTAAGTGTTTTCCAATGAGACCACATTTATGACCAAAGTCAGTCAGACTCAGAAGAGACAAAATCATAATCCAGCGCAACTACCGGAGAAGTAAAAGAGATTTTCTGCCGGAGTATTAGAGAGAGGTTCTTCTCAATTATTTCATTTTAGGGACTCACTCAAATGAATGGCTCCAATTAATCAACCTTAATTTTGATTTCTTATTAATGTTCCACATTTTGGAAATATTTATTTACAAAATGCAAATTTGTCGTATAGGTTTTTTGTAACTAAGGGCTGCGTAGGATTATCGCAAGACCTTGCGGTGTTAGAAGAACAGAGTTTCAGTAATCTTGCATTGCATCAGCTTTCCATTGCACTGCAGCACTAGATGGGCCAGGAGCTCCTGTGAGGCACAGTTACTGAATAAAGCCCAGTATAGAGTCTCGTGGTGGCTTACAGCCAGGAATATATCTGGCTTGCCAGGCTGAGGCATGCTGTGGGCACAGAGGTTAGCACTGCTTCCTCCCACAGTCCTACTTATAGTATGAAATGAGTTTTGTCTGTAGAGTGGTAAGCTCTACTAAGGCAGGGGCTCAATAATCAAAAAATTAACAGTCCTGCTTAGTACTGAACCGAACCCACTCGAACTCAACTGGGGGCTCAGGAGGGGCTGCTAAAACATCTAAGGGGCTGCTTTCTTTAAAATAAATCTGAGACACACAGGTATGCTCACATGCGTGTAACTGGGATCTGTGAAAAACGAAAATAAGGCAACCACCACATAATATGTAAATAAAAACGCAGTAAAAAAAAAATGGAAAATAAGAAACCCACGAGATTTTCACAAAATAAGTCTCCAGACTCCATGGAGAGGAAAATATCCAATCTTGATCCTGTGGTATACACCAGTTTATTTGCATCCCAGCATTAAATGTGAGATTATCTTAATCCCTGAAAATGGTGAAGGGGGTATAAATTCGGAGGCTTCGGCCCCTAGTTTTTCAGTTTGTCCAGTAATGTGGTAATTATATATTTGCTTGGATGAAAGTCCTTTCCATTCCACACCAATATGGGAGTGGAGGTGAAAGTCTGTGTGTTGTTCCTGATTGCGTGTGCCTCTCTAATTTTGAATTACCTTCTTGACACTGTCCTCTTCCCTCTTCTCATAATGTCAAAAGTCATCAAATATGGAGGTGGTATGTTTGTAGCTAGCTATGATTCGGAGAAGTTGGCAAGCTTTTTCCAGGGAGACCACCTGTCACTGAAATTATGGGTTTATTAAACGGTGCATGTCCTGTTTAAACAACATAAGGGTGGGTGGGAGGACCCAAGGACAATTCCATCTTACACCTCTTTTTTTTCTTTGCATGATGTGCTCTTTGGGGCCTAGTTTTTAAAAGTGCCATCCTCTCTGCCACTGCAGTGCCACTCCTAGATGGGCCAGGTGTTTGTGCCGCCCACTTGTGTCGCTTATCTTAGTCATCCAGCTACCTCAATGCAACCTTTTGGCCTAAAAACAATATTGTGAGGTGTTCAGAATAGACTGGGAATGAGTGGAAATTAAAGTTATTGAGGTTAATAATACTGTAGGATCAACAATACCCCCAGATTCTGTGATTTTAGCTGTTTAAGTTTTTTCAAAATAATCCCAATCAAAAACCAAAACCAATCCAGATCCAAAACACAAAAAAAGAAAAGTATCCGCCGCCCATCTCTTGAAATATTATATCTCCTATATATGAGCCCAAGTCTGTGACTCTGTGCCTGGCCATAATGCTGGGCGGAGTCACAGATGTGGGCTGATCAGAGTCACTCCCGCTCCCCGCCTGAGCCCCGGCACCTCTACCCTGCCGCCTGCCCCAGCGAGTAGAGAGGCAACCCCCGCTCCTATTGCCGCTACAGCCCTTCGTCCGGTCCTCCCGGTACAACCTGGCGGGGGGGTGGGGGGGACATGTGCCTGGCCAGGGGGAGATATGCGGCAGCGGGGACAGCGCACACTGGTGTGCTCCCCGGCTGCCGAGGGAGATAAGCCGGCGGGGGGAGATGTGCAGCACAATGGCTCAGGCAACAACAAAGGAATTATTAGCGCTTGGAAACTGGATAAGAATTTTTCTAATAATTTTAATAAATTGATTTAAAAATAATGATATTGTTGCAACAAATAATAAAAACACAATGTATTAGATTTGATTTGGGCAAAACATAGCACTGCAGAATCAGAAAAGTTCCATATACTTATAAATGGTTAGTTAGCCGGTACTCAAATAAGCCAATTCATCCTCAAAAAACAGTTGCCACAGTCCAGGAACAATTGCAAGCGAATGGAAAATACCAACTGCTGTTGGAATAGACCTTACGTAGCTAGTTCAAGATGTTACTTGGTCCAAGTGATTTGCTCAGGTCAAATATTGCAGATGTCCAATTCGCAGATGATAGTAGTTCCTATATCCGACTTCTAGGCTTTTAGAAAGAATTGAGGGAATAGAGTCCAGCTGTCCCACCGACGCGTTTCGCTGTTTAGCACAGCTTTTTCAAGGTGACCTGCTGCTGAGGGAGATGTGCCTGGCGGGAGGGGGGGGGGGGTGGACATGTGCCTGGCCCAGCGGGGACAGCACACACTGGTGTGCTCCACGGCTGCTGAGGGAGATGTGCCTGCCTGGCGGGGGGGGGACATGTGCCTGCCTGGGGGGGAGATATGTGCTTGCCTGGGGGGGATGTGCCTGCCTGGGGGGGGAGATGTGCCTGGCAGGGGGGGAGATGTGCCTGGCAGGGGGGGGATGTGCCTGCCTGGGGGGGGGATGTGCCTGGCAGGGGGGGATGATGTGCCTGGCAGGGGGGGGAGATGTGCCTGCCTGGGGGGGGGATGTGCCTGGCAGGGGGGGTGGGGAGATGTGCCTGGCAGGGGGGGGAGATGTGCCTGGCAGGGGGTGGAGATGTGCCTGCCTGGGGGGGGCTGCCTGGGGGGCGGAAGATGTGCCTGCCTGGGGGGGGATGTGCCTGCCTGGGGGTATGTGCCTGCCTGGGGGGCCAGACCCCCTACCCCACCCGCTGCCCCACTGCACCCGCCCCTCCACCACCCGCACCAACTCCGGACCCCCTCCCCCATCTGCCGCACCACCACACCTGTCCCTCCCCCATACACATTGCTTCCGGACCCCCTACCCCACCCGCAGCGCACTCGCCCCTTCACCACCCGCAGCACCTCCTGACCCCCTAACCCACCCGCACAGCCCCACTGCACCTCCCGACCCCCTCCCCCATCTGCCGCACCGCCCCACCTGCCCCTCCCCGAAGTGCGTCGCTTCCGGACCCCCTACCCCACGCGCGGCACACTCGCCCCACCTGCAGCACCTCCAGAACCCCATCCACCAGATCCCCATACCTGCCCCTCCCCTGCCTGCAGCAACCCCACCCATACCGCCTCCAGATCCCATTCCCCCGCACATCCCCACCCACAGCACCTAACGACCCCATCCCCCATCCACGTTTCCCCCACACACCCGCTGCATTCTGTACAGTTTGCCCTGCAGGCACTGTTCACAACATCAAAAAGAGTAGTAATCCTGCACTGCCATAAACAATGTATAACAAAATTAAAGATATTATTATAACAACCAACTATAAGGAGCTAATTAGATGGAAGAAATTCCTTCATAAAGGTAACTTTGTTGGCGGTGCTCCTCAGAGGAAAAATATGAAAATTGAATCACAAAAAGGTTGTCCCAAGGAAAGGGGCTGGGGACAGAAGAGATTAACCTCTTTGTGGGGGCACTAATTTAACTAATTAGATATATTGGTTAAAATTTAACTTTTATTACTTTCTTAAAAATATGTATTAGTTCTTTGTAATTACCCTTAAGAAAAACTATTTATCAGCATATAGTGAAGAGAAAGATATACAAAAATAATATTTAATTAGAGGTAGTGTTTATAGTACTTATTTCTCCATTATAATACTTCCTAGGGTGAAAATATATATACAAAACATCAATAAATCAAAAATATCTATGGTGGTTATTATTGTCAACCACCTCAAAATATCCATGGTGGTTATAATATGTTTGTTCAAAATAACCACCACCCGGTGTAACAAATTACAGGGTAAGATGCTACCATAAATAGAACACGGTTGAAAATCCCACACAGGATTAATTTCTCACAGCACTGAAAAAGTTATTAGTGATATATATGATGATGTTCCAACGACCCCTATAAGGAAAGAATAGACCTAAAAGGGAAAAAAAAATTTTTTTTATATAATAACAACAACAGATCTGTGAGAGCTCGATACACAGCTCTTCTGGGTATAACAGTCACTGCTGCAATTATAGTACGGATATGCACTTATCCACAGCGGCTGTTATTAGACTATATCACCATATAAATCAATTGCTGCAGGGAATGAGAATCAAGTGAACAACAATAACATTTATATTATAAGTCGTCAAGTAGTCACCTTCACCGTTAACATTAAAAAGGTGGGTGTTCTATAACCAAGTAGCGTCTATCATACATAGATAAAAAAAGATGAAATACACAAATGAAGCGCGCTGTCAGCGGCAGCCTGTACAGGGAAGGTCAGTTCCCTAAATGATACAGGTAAGGCAGAAAGATAGGTACTGGCGCCGGCTGAAATCGAATATGAGATGAATGACTCAAATAGTGAAATATTAAAAATTATATTTAATAATCATGCATCAAAAAAGAGGATATTTCATCCCTCAAAGATAAAACACAAGCAATTGCTGTACAATAAAAAGGTGCTTTGTAGGATCCCACTAAGTTAACCCTTTTAGGGGTAATGTCCACAATTCCTGGCTAGGACACTTATCCACATTTGCCCACAAGTTCAATTAAGTATGAGGTAAATTACCAGACTTGATTCCAGATAAGTCCCCTAGGTCTCTTTTGCAATGGAGAACCAAATGGCAGAAGGGGATGAGTTCAAGTCAAATGGAGAACTTGTGTCGGAATTTCATCCTAGTGGAAGCTGATAGGTCCAAAGGTTGCCAGTAGGTGGATGAGAGTGCTGGTACTTGTGGTCCTACAAGCTTGTAGGACCACAAGTACCAGCACTCTCATCAACCTCCTGGCAACCTTTGGACCTATCAGCTTCCACTAGGATGAAATTTAGACACAAGTTCTCCATTTGACTTGGACTCATCCCCTTCTGCCATTTGGTTCTCCATTGCAAAAGAGACCTAGGGGACTTATCTGGAATCCAGTCTGGTAATTTACGTCATACTTAATTGAACTTGTGGGCAAATGTGGATAAGTGTCCTAGCCAGGAATTGTGGACATTACCCCTAAAAGGGTTAACTTAGTGGGATCCTACAAAGCACCTTTTTATTGTACAGCAATTGCTTGTGTTTTATCTTTGAGGGATTAAATATCCTCTTTTTTGATGCATGATTATTAAATATAATTTTTAATATTTCACTATTTGAGTCATTCATCTCATATTCGATTTCAGCCGGCGCCAGTACCTATCATACATAGATAGGTTGGTCGCTGAGTTTTATAGTTATACACACTGGAAATAAATGTACCAATTCATATTGTTTCCTCTAAGAAGGAAATCCCCATCCCTATGTATCAAGGTATGGTATTTGCAACATTCAAGGTTGTATGTAGCTAACAATGTAACAATTGCAGTTCATAAGTTCAGACAAACATTTGGCCAGCGATGTAAGGACCTCCTCTGTGTCTGAAATTAACCATACTCAAATAAACTTTATATAGGGCGTAAACAGATCTAAAAAGTCTTTAAGTACTAATAATTCAAAACATGTGAGAGCCTTCAAAAGAAACAGAAGTGACCTAGTTTATATATGACATATTGTCTCAAACAATTGTTGACAGTCAAAAAAAGAAGGAAAGACCCCGTTCCGTTTCCCCTGGCAACATCTGCTGCCTTCCCATGTGTGCGCTGTGGCACAGTGAATGAGAGGTGAGAGTATTAAGCCTGGACGGTGACGGAGGGAAGAAAGAAAAGGGTGTTTCTACATTTGTGTGTTCCTGTGTTCTGGAGTCCTGGTGATAAGATTGTCATTGCAGGGCTGCAGGTACAGTAATAACATGATGAGAGGGCACCGAAAAACCTTAGACCATTTCTGTATAGTTCCAGCGTATAGCGGCTCAGTTTAGCAGATTAGTAATGAGTAACGGGCAGCGTCTCCCTGTACACCGGTTTTCCGGCTCCGACTTCACGTGCACTTGTAGCGGGAGCACGGTGTTTGCATCCAGTAACCTGTAGCTGTAGCGAGCAGCGTCTCCCCACGTATCGGGTCTCCGGCTCCCGCTATGCGCTCGTGTGTGACGGGTAGCCGGCAATTGTGTCTAATGACATGATAATTGAGCTGAACGTACATTTCACCATCTCAGGGGCTTGTTCACCATATGCTTGCATATTGTCAGAGCCTGTCAGCTTATAAACGCATGCTAGCCAACCCTGCATATGATTAAGATTGAGTGACATATTCAATAGCCAATAGTTGTAAAATGGCAAAAAATATACAAATAATTACAATTATCCAGCACTAATAGCGCTGACAACAAGTAATAAAACGCAGGTTGGACACCCAAATAATATAAATAATCCTATTTGGTGTAGAATAATAGTATTAATAAAATACTGCGTAGGCTTAGAAATAGATTAATCCAGTGGCAAAAATGTTTTTTTATGAAGAACACAGAGGTAGCGTGTGTACAATGCAGGATTGGTTAGCATGCATTTATAAGCTGACAGGCTCTGACAATATGCAGGCATATGGTGAACAAGCCCCTGAGAGGGTGAAACGTACGTTCAGCTCAATCATCATGTCATTAGACACAATCGCCGGCTACCCGTCACACACGAGCGCATAGCGGGAGCCGGAGACCTGATACGTGGGGAGACGCTGCTTGCTACAGCTGCAGATTACTGGATGCAAACACCTTGCTCCCGCTACAAGTGCACGTGAAGTCGGAGCTGGAAACCCGGTGTACAGGGAGACGCTGCCCGTTACTCATTACTAATCTGCTAAACTGAGCCGCTACACGCTGGAACTATACAGAAATGGTCTAAGGTTTTTCGGTGCCCTCTCATCATGTTATTACTGTACCTGCAGCCCTGCAATGACAATCTTATCACCAGGACTCCAGAACACAGGAGCACACAAATGTAGAAACACCCTTTTCTTTCTTCCCCCCATCACCGTCCAGGCTTAATACTCTCACCTCTCATTCACTGTGCCACAGCGCACACATGGGAAGGCAGCAGATGTTGCCAGGGGAAACGGAACGGGGTCTTTCCTTCTTTTTTTGACTGTCAACAATTGTTTGAGACATATATGTCATATATAAACTAGGTCACTTCTGTTTCTTTTGAAGGCTCTCACATGTTTTGAATTATTAGTACTTAAAGACTTTTTAGATCTGTTTACGCCCTATATAAAGTTTATTTGAGTATGGTTAATTTCAGACACAGAGGAGGTCCTTGCATCGCTGGCCAAATGTTTGTCTGAACTTATAAGCTGCAATTGTTACATTGTTAGCTACATACAACCTTGAATGTTGCAAATACCATACCTTGATACATAGGGATGGGGATTTCCTTCTTAGAGGAAACAATATGAATTGGTACATTTATTTCCAGTGTGTATAACTATAAAACTCAGCGGCCAACCTATCTATGTATGATAGACGCTACTTGGTTATAGAACACCCACCTTTTTAAGGTTAACGGTGAAGGTGACTACTTGACGACTTATAATATAAATGTTATTGTTGTTCACTTGATTCTCATTCCCTGCAGCAATTGATTTATATGGTGATATAGTCTAATAACAGCCGCTGTGGATAAGTGCATATCCGTACTATAATTGCAGCAGTAACTGTTATACCCAGAAGAGCTGTGTATCGAGCTCTCACGGATCTGTTATTATTATATAATTTTTTTTATTTTTTTTCCCCTTTTAGGTCTATTCTTTCCTTATAGGGGTCGTTGGAACATCATCATATATATCACTAATAACTTTTTCAGTGCTGTGAAAAATTAATCCTGTGTGGGATTTTCAACCGTGTTCTATTTATGGTAGCATCTTACCCTGTAATTTGTTACACCGGGTGGTGGTTATTTTGAACAAACATATTATAACCACCATAGATATTTTGAGGTGGTTAACAATCATAACCACCATAGATATTTTTGATTTATTGATGTTTTGTATATATATTTTCACCCTAGGAAGTATTATAATGGAGAAATAAGTACTATAAACACTACCTCTAATTAAATATTATTTTTGTATATCTTTCTCTTCACTATATGCTGATAAATAGTTTTTCTTAAGGGTAATTACAAAGAACTAATACATATTTTTAAGAAATTAATAAAAGTAAAATTTTAACCAATATATCTAATTAGTTAAATGAGTGCCCCCACAAAGAGGTTAATCTCTTCTGTCCCCAGCCCCTTTCCCCTATATATATATATATATATATATATATATATATATAAATAAGCAGAGGCGGCACTCACAGGCTTGAAGTATGTGATAAACACCCATCCAGGTGTCCTGTTTTAATGTGGGTAATGTTTCGGAGACATATCCCCTTCCTCAGACAGTGATAAAAAAAAAAATATATATATATATATATATATATATATATATATATATATATATAAAAAAATAAGGTGCAGGACCCCTTATTAATTTTAACCTGTGTGCTGACCTGGGGTAGCCGACCTGTGCCGATGTGATGGAGTCCTGCACCTCGGACCCATACCTAGTATTAGGGACCCCCAGTGACGGAGACACCTTGCCGATCAGCCTGGGGGCTTAACACTATGTCTGCAGATATACGCAACTAAGACCTCCGTATTATCTGATTATGTAGTATTATTTTTCACTCAGAGTGCATTAGGGAGCACAAATAGTTTTTTCTTACACAGAATTACCCCTCCCTTTTAGCACCTGAGTGACATCACAATCTGATTGAGCAGCTTGCCAATATATGTGTATTGTAGTTGGAGAGGCATGGATGGGTCAGCATTAGGAGGGATTGCTGACACCAGAGTTTCATTGGAGAAGTTAGGGGTGTCTCCAGATAAGCTGGCTCTCAGATGCTGTAGGAGCCATTATCATGTGGCCTTACACTGGGCATTCAGACCCAGACAGATTTGTAATTATTTATGGGGTGGGGGTGGGGTGCGGTGGCCCCTATGTCGGTATGGCTGGGTGGCTTCAGGTCAGCACACCCTAACACTTTATTAACACATGATTTTCCCTATCACTTTGTATATATTTTTGTATTTTAATCACACTTCACTTACATAGAACTTATGTGCTTCTTATTAACCCTTATTAATTTTCACCTGTGTGCTGACCTGGTGTAGCCGACCTGTGCCGACATGATGGGGTCCCGCACCTCGGACCCATACCTAGTATTAGGGACCACCAGTGACGGAGACGCCTTGCCGATTGGCCTGGGGGCTTAACCCTATATCTGCAGATATACGCAACTAAGATCTCAGTATTATCTGATTATTATGTAGTATTATTTTTCACTCAGTGTGTATTAGGGCACACAAATAGTTTTTTCTTACATAAAATTTGGCATACACAGATGACCGAGGATCTTTGGGCACAGCACTTAAATCGCAGATGCTGACTTATTTTTCTTTTGACACCTCCCACTGCATTAGCATTTTAGTTGTACGGTATTGCATAGCCACTTCCCTGCAGCTATGCAATACCAAACATTAGAGCCGTAAGTAGACATTTTGGTACCCTGTGCCAAAAAGGGCATTGGTCCCCCCCATACTTAAAATGGAGACAGCGCGCACACACCACAAAAGGGGTGTAATCTTACATGCAAGAGGCATGGCCACACAACAGTACTCCCAATTCAAATCACGCCACACAGTAGTGCAACCTTATTCACATTACATCACACAAAAGTAACCCTTATTCACGTTATGGCACACAATAGTGCCCATTAATCACATTATGTCACACAGAAGTGTCCGTAATTCATGTTACCCCACACAGTAGTGCACCTTATACTCATTATGCTACCCTACAGTGCCCCTCACACATTACGGTACACCGTAATGCTCCTTACACATTATGCTACAAATTACTTACTTGGTCAGTAGACTAATCATGCACAGAAGTTCCAGCACTGAAGTGAACACACCTGTCCCTGCGTGTGCTACTTCGTACATGCTGGCGGTATCATTGCATACTGCAATGCGATTTTGGGCGCTAACATCACACCCATATCACATTGCAAATGTGATTACTGATAAATAGGCTCCTAAAATACAGGTTATTAGAATAGGTTGGTAATTTCAAAGGCAATACCCTTTTACATTGTAGGTGGTAACAAGAAAATCTTCATCTTATGATTAAATAAACATCATTAAATAAATATAAATACATATTGTAAACATAAAGTGGAAAACAAGGATTGACATTTTATTGTGCAACAATTGGTTCACCTGGTTGCACTACTCTATACTAGTATAATAATGACATCTCTGTTTACTTTTTCAAGATAAGTACAATAAAAGAATTAAACCACCCATGACTTTATTCCGACGAACTTAACATTTATAACTAGCTAGCTTATCACTAAGAACACACGGACACCAACTGCTAGATTTAAAAGGTCAAACAGATATTTATTGTTTGGTGACCTGTCGTTTAAACTAAGAATATTGGAGGATGGCAAGAAAAGGCGCTACCAACTCACCAGCACCAGTCAACTATAATAAACAATAAAATAGGAGGGGCCTCACAACCGCCTCCTTAACATAACCCGCACTGCGCAGGCTCACCCCCCTTACTTTAGCAGAGCCGTGGACGAACCCGCACGGGAACATCCGTAGTCCACCCGCAAGGGGAGGGCATACTCGCTGTTCAATCAAAAGGGGGTGCCCCACAGTGACCACTTATGTAACTATTTGACCGCTGGCTGATATCGACTTTCCGCCACAACAAGGATTTTAACAAAAAAACGCAGACCGCCATCCAACCAACAACAGGAGAAAAGATTCAACCAGACAGCATTCTAAAAATACTTTCCAAGAACACACCAATACCCGCAGGGGAAAGGTGAACACCGTCTTCCCTATAAAACTGTTCATTGTGCAGCACCAAAAGCGGATGCCTAACCACTAAACCTCCTATCGCCTGCACGTATACTTACACCGCGGAATTAACTTTCTTCCTCGCTTTCTCGATAGCAGAAAAGCGAACGGCACCCCGCCAATGGAAGCGGGGCACCATGTGAAACCACACAATTATCACCCGGGGCCAGGATGCCCGCAAAGCCACTAAATCCGCTTTGATACTCAAGATGAGATCGATGCCTTTGACCCGCCCCATATCATTCCCCCCGAGGTGAATGACAACCCAGCCGGGCCGCCCCCACCTTCGCTCATGCAACGCAAGCCTCTTACTCTTAACCATCTAACTACCTTGTCCCCAAACAATTCGCCTGTTCGTCCTGCCATTGGATGCCTCTCCGCCCAAAAAATAAAAGAATGGCCAATGAGCCAAATCTGATCCGAGCCGTCCAAAGTAGCTGCAAAAGAAAATTTCCTACCGTCAGACACTATAACATATCGAAAAACAAATAACTTAAAACATGCAATTAAGAACCCGAGTGAAGGAGAAAACTCAAAAAACTTCCCGTGAACCGTGTGTGATGCCAATTGTAATTCTGTCCCCTCGGAGGAAAATGTAAAAATTCACTTCACACCCTCCATTTCTGAACGCTAGCCGTTCAAAAACCGACGAGTAAAACACGTTTCCGGGTTCGCGCAACAGGCGCAATAACAAAACACTTAACATATTCCTTAGACCAGGCGCAAGCCTAGCCAACTGATATTGGGATGCCATACCCCAAACGGTATCCAGCCCGCATAGGCAAGTCCCACTCACCGGGGAGGGCCTTAGTCAACGATTCTCCACAGGAAGGGCGGCACCAATAGACCCCCAATCGCAGCATCAGGAACCAGCTCCCTAAACTTATCGAACTCAAAACGCGACAGTGCGTCAGCAATTCTATTGTCAACCCCCGGGACATGCGCAGCCGTGAAAATAAGAATTTACTCACCGGTAATTCTATTTCTCGTAGTCCATAGTGGATGCTGGGAACTCCGTAAGGACCATGGGGAATAGCGGGCTCCAAAGGAGGCTGGGCACTCTAGAAAGATCTTAGACTACCTGGTGTGCACTGGCTCCTCCCACTATGACCCTCCTCCAAGCCTCAGTTAGGTACTGTGCCCGGACGAGCGTACACAATAAGGAAGAATTTTGAATCCCGGGTAAGACTCATACCAGCCACACCAATCACACCGTACAACTCGTGATATGAAACACAGTTAACAGTATGAAACAATAGAGCCTCTCAACAGATGGCTCAACAATAACCCGATTTAGTTAACCATAACTATGTACAAGTATTGCAGATAAACCGCACTTGGGATGGGCGCCCAGCATCCACTACGGACTACGAGAAATAGAATTACCGGTGAGTAAATTCTTATTTTCTCTAACGTCCTAGTGGATGCTGGGAACTCCGTAAGGACCATGGGGATTATACCAAAGCTCCCAAACGGGCGGGAGAGTGCGGATGACTCTGCAGCACTGAATGAGAGAACTCCAGGTCCTCCTCAGCCAGGGTATCAAATTTGTAGAATTTTTGCAAACGTGTTTGCCCCTGACCAAGTAGCTGCTCGGCAAAGTTGTAAAGCCGAGACCTCTCGGGCAGCCGCCCAAGATGAGCCCACCTTCCTTGTGGAATGGGCATTGACAGATTTTGGCTGTGGCAGGCCTGCCACAGCATGTGCAAGCTGAATTGTACTACAAATCCAACGAGCAATAGTCTGCTTAGAAGCAGGAGCACCCAGCTTGTTAGGTGCATATAGGATAAACAGCGAGTCAGATTTTCTGACTCTAGCCGTTCTGGAAACATATATTTTCAGTGCCCTGACAACGTCTAGCAACTTGGAGTCCTCCAAGTCCCTAGTAGCCTAGGCACCACAATAGGCTGGTTCAGGTGAAACGCTGACACCACCTTTGGGAGAAACTGGGGACGAGTCCTCAATTCTGCCCTATCCATATGGAAAATCAAATAAGGGCTTTTACAAGACAAAGCCGCCAACTTTGATACTCGCCTGGCAGAAGCCAAGGCCAATAACATAACCACCTTCCACGTGAGATATTTCAGATCCACGGTTTTTAGTGGTTCAAACCAATGTGATTTTAAGAAACTCAACACCACGTTGAGATCCCAAGGTGCCACAGGAGGCACAAACGGGGGCTTACTCTGCAGCACTCCTTTTATAAATGTCTGAACTTCAGGTACTGAAGCTAGTTCTTTTTGAAAGAAAATCGACAGAGCCGAGATCTGTACCTTAATGGAACCAAATTTAAGGCCCATAGTCACTCCTGCTTGCAGGAAATGCAGAAATCGACCTAGTTGAAATTCCTCTGTTGGGGCCCTTTCGGCCTCACACCATGCAACATATTTTCGCCATATGCGGTGATAATGAGTTGCTGTAACCTCTTTCCTGGCTTTAGTAAGCGTAGGAATGACTTCCTCCGGAATGCCCTTTTCCTTCAGGATCCGGCGTTCAACCGCCATGCCGACAAACGCAGCTGCGGTAAGTCTTGGAACAGACTGGGCCCCTGCTGCCGCAGGTCCTGTCTGAGTGGCAGAGGCCATGGGTCCTCTGATATAAATTCTTGAAGTTCTGGGTACCAAGCTCTTCTTGGCCATCCACGAGTATCGTTCTTACTCCTCGCCTTCTTATTATTCTCAGTACCTTTGGTATGAGAGGCAGAGGGGAGAACACATAAACCGACTGGTACACCCACGGTGTTACCAGAGCGTCCATAGCTATCGCCTGAGGGTCCCTTGACCCGGTGCACTATCTTTTATAGCTTTTTATTGAGGCGGGACGCCATCATGTCCACCTGTGGCCTTTCCCAATGGTGTACAATCCTATTGGAAGACTTCTGGAGGAAGTCCCCATTCTCCCGGGTGGAGGTCGTGTCTGTTGAGAAGATCTGCTTCCCAGATGTCCACTCCGGGAATGAACACTGCTGACAGTGCTAACACATGATTTTCCGCCTATCGGAGAATCCTTGTGGCTTCTGCCATCGCCATCCTGCTTCTTGTGCCGCCCTGTTGGTTTACATGGGCGACTGCCGTGGTGTTATCTGATTGGATCAGTACCGGCTGGTTTTGAAGCAGAGGCCTTGCCGGCCTCAGGGCATTGTAAATGGCCCTCAGGTCCAGAATATTTATGTGTAGGGAAATAACCTGACTTGACCAAAGTTCCTGGAAATTTCTTCCTTGTGTGACTGCCTCCCAGCCTCAAAGGTCCCTGCCTGAGGGACCTAGTCCTGTATGCCGAACCTGCGGCCCTCTTGAAGATGGGCACTCAGCAGCCACCACAGTAGAGATACCCTGGTCCTTGGAGACAGGGTTATCAGCCTATGCATCGGAAGATGCGATCCGGACCACTTGTCCAACAGGTCCCTCTGAAAAGTTCTTGTATGGAACCTGCCTAATGGGATTGCTTCGTAGGAAGCTACCATTTTTCCCAGGACTCGCGTGCAATGATGCACCGCTACCTATTTTGGCTTCAGGAGGTCTCTGACTAGAGATGACAACTCCTTGGCTTTCTCCTCCGGGAGAAACACTATTTCTGGTTTATGTCCAGAACCATCCCCAGGAACAGTAGACGTGTCATAGGAACCAGCTGTGACTTTGGACTGTTTAGAATCCAACCATGCTGTTGTAGCACTTTCCAAAATAGTGCTACCCCGACTACCAACTGCTCCTTGGACTTCGCCCTTATAACGAGATTGTCCAAGTACGGGATAATTACAACTCCCTTTTTTTTGAAGGAGTATCAACATTTCGGCCATTACCTTGATAAAACACCCTCGGTGCCATGTACAGTCCAAACGGCAGTGTCTGGACTTGGTAATGGTAATCCTGTACCACAAATCTGAGGTACTCCTGGCGAGGATGGTAAATGGGGACATGCAGGGAAGCATCCTTGATGTCCCAGGATACCATGTAATCCCCCTCGTCCAGGCTTGGAATAACCGCCCTGAGCGATTCCATCTTGAACTTGAATTTTTGTGTTCAAGGATTTTAAATATAAAATGGGTCACACCGAACCATGCGGTTTCGGTACCCCAACCCGTGTGGAATAGTAACCCCGTCCTTGTTGAAGTAAGGGCACCTTGAGTATTACCTGCTGGGAATACCGCTTATTAATTGCCTCTAGCACAGCCTCCCTGCCTGAGGGAGTTGTCAGCAAGGCATATTTTAGGAAACGGCTGGGGGGAGACATCTCGAATTCCAGCTGGTACCCCTGAAATACTACTTGAAAGAAACAGGGATCCACCTGTGAGCGAGCCCACTAATTGCTGAAATTTTTGAGACGGCCCCCCACCGTACCTGGCTACACCTGTGGAGCACCCGCGTCATGGTGTGGCCTCACAGGAGGCGGGGGAAGAATCTTGATTCTGGGAACAGGCTGACTGGTGCAGCTTTTTCCCCTCTACCCTTGTCTCTGTACAGAAAGGAAGCGCCATTTGACCCGCTTGCTTTTCTGAAGCCGAAAGGACTGTACCTTTGTCTGTGAGGAAACCTGAGGTAAAATTATTTCTTCCCAGCAGTTGCTGTGGATACGAGGTCCCAGAGACCATCCCCAAATAATTCCTCACCCTTATAAGGCTCTCTATGCGCTTTTTAAGTCAGCATCACCTGTCCAGTGACAGGTCTCTAATACCCTCCTGACAGAATGGACATTACATTTATTTTGGATGCCAGCCGGCAAAATATCCCTCTGTGCATCCCCCATATATAAGACGACGTCTTTAATATGTTTTTATGTTTGCCAACTAGTATCCCTGTTTGACAGGGTCACCGACCACGCTGCAGCAACACTATCTGCAGGTCTCAGTCTAGTACCTGAGTGTGTAAATACAGACTTCAGGATAGCCTCCTGTTTTTTATCAACAGGTACCTATTAAAGTGGCCGTATCCTAAGACGGCAGTGCCACCTTTTTTGACAAACGTGTGAGCGCCTTATCCACCCTAGGGGATATCTCCCAGCGTAACTTATCCACCTGGCGGGAAAGGGTACGCCATCAGTAACTTTTTATAAATTACCAGTTTCTTAACGGGGGAACCCACACTTTCACACACTTCATTTATTCATCTGATGGGGGAACAAAACACTGCCTGTTTTTTCTCCCCAAACCTAAAACCCATTTTTAGAGGTGCTTGGGTTAAAGTCAGAAATGTATAACACATTTTTTATTGCCGGGATCACGTCACGGATGTTCCTAGTGGATTGTGTATATGTCTCCACCTTGTCGACACTGGAGTCAGACTCCGTGTCGACATCTGTGTCTGCCATCTGAGAGAGCGGGCGTTTTTGAGCCCATGATGGCCTTTGAGATGCCTGGGCAGGCGCGGGCTGCGAAGTCGGCTGTCCCACAGCTGTTACGTCATCCACCTTTTATGTAAGGAGTTGACACTGTCGGTTAATACCTTTCACCTATCCATCCACTCTGGTGTCGGCCCCACAGGGGGCGACATCACATATATCGGCCTCTGTTCTGTCACCATATAAGCCTCCTCATTCAACATGTCGACACAGCCGTACCGACACACCGCAGACACACAGGGAATGCTCTAAACGAGGACAGGACCCACAAAAGCCCTTTGGGGGGACAGAGTAAGAGTATGCCAGCACACACCAGAGCGCTATATATATACAGGGACTAACTGAGTTATGTCCCTAATAGCTTTTATATAATATACTGTATACAGTGCCAATTTTAATGCCCCCCCTCTCTTTTCCCTCTTACTGTACTGTAGAATTGCAGGGAAGAGCCAGGGAGCTTCCCTCCAGCCGAGCTGTGAGGGAAAAATGGCGCCAGTGTGCTGAGGAGATAGGCTCCGCCCCTTTTTCGCGGCCTATTCTCCCGTTTTTTATGGAATTCTGGCAGGGGTATTTACCTCATATATAGCCCCTGGGGCCATATATTGAGGTATTTTAGCCAGCCAAGGTGTTTTTATTGCTGCCTCAGGGCGCCCCCCCCAGCACCCTGCACCCTCAGTGACCGGAGTGTGAAGTGTGTGAGAGGAGCAATGGCGCACAGCTGCAGTGCTGTGCGCTACCTTGGTGAAGACAGAGTCTTCATGCCGCCGATTTTCCGGACCATCTTCTTGCTTCTGGCTCTGTAAGGGGGACGGCGGCGCGGCTCCGGGACCGAACATCAAGGCTGGGCCTGCGGTCGATCCCTCTGGAGCTAATGGTGTCCAGTAGCCTAAGAAGCCCAATCCGGCTGCAAGCAGGCGAGTTCGCTTCTTCTCCCCTTAGTCCCTCGCTGCAGTGAGCCTGTTGCCAGCAGGTCTCACTGAAAATAACAAATTCTAAGACTATAACTTTCTAAGAGCTCAGGAGAGCCCCTAGTGTGCATCCAACCTCGGCCGGGCACGAAATCTAACTGAGGCTTGGAGGAGGGTCATAGTGGGAGGAGCCAGTGCACACCAGGTAGTCTAAGATCTTTCTAGAGTGCCCAGCCTCCTTCGGAGCCCGATATTCCCCATGGTCCTTACGGAGTTCCCAGCATCCACTAGGACGTTAGAGAAATGAATGTTATGCCTCAAGCACTTGAGCACCAGATAACGCAACAAGCGCAGAGCCTCAGGAGAGGACGAGCGCTGGTTATTAACGGCGTGCACGACGCCCAGATTGTCGCAGCGAAATACAATACTCCGATCCGACAAGCTGGGTGCCCACAACTCGACAGCCACTATCAAGGGGAATAACTCTAGAAGGAGCAAGTTCTTTGTAAAACCTCGGGTAACCCATGCCGCAGGCCAAGGCGCGGCGCACCACTCTGTTCTGAAAAAAGCCCCAAAGCCCGAACCCCCAGCGGCGTCGGTAAAAAGTTGTAACGCGGCGTTGGAACAGCGCTTCGCTGGCCACAACACCTCCCGGTTAAAAGAAACCAAAAAAGTGGACCAGGTTCTCAAATCTTCCCTGACCTCGCGCGAAATGTAAACCGTATGGTGAGGTTTTCGCACCCCCGACATGGATCTCTCAAGCTTGCGGCAGAAAACCCGGCCCATGGGTATGATCCTGCACGCAAAATTAAAAGACCCAAGCAACGACTGAACCCGTTGTAGTCTGACCCTGCGCATGAGGAGGCACTGCTCTATGAGACCCAGCAACTTGTGCACCTTATCGGCCGGAAGCCGACAGCAACCGGCTTCCGAATCGATTTCCATGCCCAAACAACTGAGGCACACCGTGGGCCCCTCCGTCTTATCCGAGGCTACTGGCACGCCCAGGCAACCGAACAAACTTTGGGCTAAACCCAGTACATCCCCGCAAACCGGCCCCTCCCTTGGACCCACAAAGAGAAAATCGTCGAGGTAGTGGGCAACCCCGGGTGGCCGGAGGCTGACACTACGCACCAATGTAAAAACGAACTGAATTTCTCAAAGTAGGCACAAGAGATGGAACACCCCATAGGCAAGCACCTGTCTACATAAAACCCGCCCCTTAACCTGAAACCCAGGAAACGCAGGGAATCGGGATGGATGGGTAGGAGGCGGAAAGCGGACTCAATGTCCAGCTTGGCCATGAGGGCGCCGGGACCCGCCCTTTGGACTAACCGCAGGGCCTCATCAAACGATTGATACCGTACCCTGCAAGCTTCCACCGGGATAGCATCGTTGACCGAGCTGCCACGGGGGTGTGACAAATGCTGAATGAGGCGGAATTGACCCTGAGCTTTCTTGGGGACCACCCCTAACGGTGAAACGCACAGCCGGGGCAGTGGTGGGGACGGGAAAGGGCCGCACATGCGCCCCAAATCGATTTCCGCCTGGACCTTACAGGCGACCACGGAGGGGAAATCGCGTGCGGATTTTAAATTGCGCCTGGAGACCACGAGGACCGAATCCGGGATGGGAAGCCTGAAACCGCTACGGAAACCTTCCAACAAAAACAACCCCGAATTGACGTCGGGGTAACTGGCCAACCATTTAGTCAATTCGGGGACGTTGATGGGGGAAAACGCCTTACTTTCCACTTCCGGGTACCTCGGCAGATTCAGAGGGCCTGGACCCGGAAGGGGACTGGCAATCTTTGGCCGGGTGCCCCCCGCCGCACACCTTGCAGGAGTGGCGAAAACGGCAGTTAGCCCCCCGGGAACACTTGCCCTCATTGAAAGCTAAATATTTCCCTTTATTCCCCATAGGCGGGCTCGGCCGGACACTTAAACCCGGCTTGCTGCCCTGGGCTTCATGAAGGGGCTTATTATGCTGCGTGACTTCTAACCAAACTTCAACGTCCTTGAACCCCAAAGGCAGTGTCGGGTTCCCGTCTTGGTTACGACGGAATTTCTCATCGTAATCCCGCCACGCGTAACCCTTGGATGTCAAGAACATTTCATGCACCAGGTACAAATACTTGACCGTGTTGTGATATTCCGCAGGCCTCGTCTCGGCGTAGCACGCCGTGAACACTAAAAACCCTCGGAGCCACTGGTGAAAATTGCGAAATGCATTCTCGCCAATGCCCCCAACCTTCTTGGCCTTATCGAACGCCTTCCGCATGTCATCCGTAAGGGTGAACATGTCGACGTATTTACCTTTCTTAATCTTCTCCCTCATCCGTTTACGTAAACCCCTGGTGACCGCAGTGTTTGCGCAGTGCACCATTTCCGTAAAACGCGGAGGGTCCTGTGTGGCTGCCGCAAATGCGCCCTTGGCCTTCTTATTTTTCTTGTGCAAGCGATGCGCAATGAGCCTAGCTAACTTACGCGGGCTCCTGGGGGACCCGGAAGACCTAGTATCCGAAGAGGAGCTGGAAGAAGAGCTATCAGAAGAAGAATTAACTGTCTCACCCGTTCCAGAAGGACCGCCCGCTTCTACTGCCGCGTTGGCGGGGCCGGATGAAACCTCTTCAGGGACCCGAGATCCCCCCGTCCCCACTAGTTCAGCCTCCGTCACCGCTCCTGTCTGTGCCTCGCTGGATGTTGCTGCCGTTGTGGCCCCCGACGATCCGCCCGGGGGAGAGACCCCCCTCGACATACCTGCACCTGGTGGGGAAACAGAAGGGGGGGGCACAAAAACAGCCACCTCCGGGGGGGGGGGGGAACCGGAGGTAGCGTGGGAGGAGGAGCAGCAAGGGGGGGCCCGTGAACAGAGTGCGGGTATGCCCAATGCCGCGGCGCCCACCAACTCAACGGCTGCGCCAGACGCTGGAGGCCATGTGTCCGGGGAAGTAAAACCGGCGTGCCAAGTGGGCGGAGCCTGAGAAAACGGCGCCGCCCAGTAAGGCGTCTGCCCGAGAGCCCCTGGGGTAAAACCCCCGGTGTAAAAACCCCCCATTGCGCAAAACCCGGACCACTCGGCGTGGGCCAGGAGGTCACCGATCCCTGCGCGTGCGTAAACGCCGCCGGCAAATAAGTGGACGAAAAGGGGTCCGGAACCCCGCGGAATACGGGTGCCGCCCCGGAAGTCATGACCGGGAGCTGCAGTGACCCCGACCAGGCCACCGACACCGAAGCCGCCGGAAGGAAACCCGCGGGCGAAGCTGTATACGTGCCGCCCCGGTACGCAAATGAAGCGGCCATGGAACTTGGTCCTGACCCCATCTGCTGCACCAGGAGCTGGCCAGCAGATGGCGTCGACTCACTGGGCCACAGGCCACTCACGGGCGGCAGCAGTATCTGGGATACCGGGAGCGCCCCCGGGTAAATCCCAGATGCCTGCCCGCCGACGCCCGACACCCCGCTGCCCGCCACGACATTGGTACCCATGGAAACCGCGGGGGGAAAAACAGTTTGCGACTGCGCAAACGTAGGCCCCGCACCCCGAATTGTCCCTGCACCAGAAGGCAGGGACACTAAATCCTGCACCAGCCAGGCACCCGCAGGGGAGATGGCTGGTGAGAGCCCCGTCAGTCCGCTCCCATTTGTGGAGTCGCGGCACCCGCCCGCTGGGTCACGTGCCCCGCCAACTGCGGCCCTCTGGAGGAGCATCTGATCGCCCGTGGAGGCCTGAGCCCCGGCGCGCGCGGCTCTGCCGCTGCGACGGGCTCCGAGAACGGCCGTCACGGAGGAAGCACCGCCGCCCGTGGAGAGCAGGACCCTTTCTCCGGCAGGCGGCGAAGCGGAGGGGGGGGGGGCCGCGCGCACCCGCGGCCGGCGATAGCCCGCTGCTGCGAGCGGTCGGGCGGCCTCAGCCAGGCGGCGGGGGGCGGGGGAGGCGCAGTTCTCTAGGGACGGGGCATGTTCCTGCTGTAAACTTAAATGACACCTAATAAAATAAGAATTTACTTACCGATAATTCTATTTCTCGGAGTCCGTAGTGGATGCTGGGGTTCCTGAAAGGACCATGGGGAATAGCGGCTCCGCAGGAGACAGGGCACAAAAAGTAAAGCTTTACGATCAGGTGGTGTGTACTGGCTCCTCCCCCTATGACCCTCCTCCAAGCCTCAGTTAGGTACTGTGCCCGGACGAGCGTACACAATAAGGAAGGATTTTGAATCCCGGGTAAGACTCATACCAGCCACACCAATCACACTGTACAACCTGTGATCTGAACCCAGTTAACAGTATGATAACAGCGGAGCCTCTGAAAAGATGGCTCACAACAATAATAACCCGATTTTTGTAACTACGTACAAGTATTGCAGACAATCCGCACTTGGGATGGGCGCCCAGCATCCACTACGGACTCCGAGAAATAGAATTATCGGTAAGTAAATTCTTATTTTCTCTATCGTCCTAGTGGATGCTGGGGTTCCTGAAAGGACCATGGGGATAATACCAAAGCTCCCAAACGGGCGGGAGAGTGCGGATGACTCTGCAGCACCGAATGAGAGAACTCCAGGTCCTCCTTAGCCAGGGTATCAAATTTGTAGGATTTTACAAACGTGTTTGCCCCTGACTAAATAACCGCTCGGCAAAGTTGTAAAGCCGAGACCCCTCGGGCAGCCGCCCAAGATGAGCCCACCTTCCTTGTGGAATGGGCATTTACATATTTTGGCTGTGGCAGGCCTGCCACAGAATGTGCAAGCTGAATTGTATTACACATCCAACTAGCAATAGTCTGCTTAGAAGCAAGAGCACCCAGTTTTTTGGGTGCATACAGGATAACAGCAAGTCAGTTTTCCTGACTCCAGCCGTCCTGGAACATATTTTCAGGGCCCTGACAACATCTAGCAACTTGGAGTCCTCCAAGTCCCTAGTAGGTGCAAGGCACCACAATAAGCTGGTTCAGGTGAAACACTGACACCACCTTAGGGAGAGAACTGGGGACGAGTCCGCAGCTCTGCCCTGTCCGAATGGACAAACAGATATGGGCTTTTTTGAGAAAAAAACCACCAATTTGACACTCGCCTGGTCCAGGCCAGGGCCAAGAGCATGGTCACTTTTCATGTGAGATGCTTCAAATCCACAGATTTGACTGGTTTTAAACCAATGTGATTTGAGGAATCCCAGAACTACGTTGAGATCCCACAGTGCCACTGGAGGCACAAAAGGGGGTTGTATATGCAATACTCCCTTGACAAACTTCTGGACTTCAGGAACTGAAGCCAATTCTTTCTGGAAGAAAATCGACAGGGCCGAAATTTGAACCTTAATGGACCCCAATTTGCGGCCCATAGACACTCCTGTTTGCAGGAAATGCAGGAAACGACCGAGTTGAAATTTCTTTGTGGGGCCATCCTGGCCTCACACCACGCAACATATTTTCGCCACATGTGGTGATAATGTTGTGCGGTCACCTCCTTTCTGGCTTTGACCAGGGTAGGAATGACCTCTTCCGGAATGCCTTTTTCCCTTAGGATCCGGCGTTCCACCGCCATGCCGACAAACGCAGCTGCGGTAAGTCTTGGAACAGACATGGTACTTGCTGAAGCAAATCCCTTCTTAGCAGCAGAGGCCATAAGACCTCTGTAAGCATCTCTTGAAGTTCCGGGTACCAAGTCCTTCTTGGCCAATCCGGAGCCATGAGTATAGTTCTTACTCCTCTACGTCTTATAATTCTCAGCACCTTAGGTATGAGAAGCAGAGGAGGGAACACATACACCGACTGGTACACCCACGGTGTTACCAGAACGTCCACAGCTATTGCCTGAGGGTCTCTTGACCTGGCGCAATACCTGTCCCGTTTTTTGTTCAGACGGGACGCCATCATGTCCACCTTTGGTATTTCCCAACGGTTTACAATCATGTGGAAAAAACTTCCCGATGAAGTTTCCACTCTCCCGGGTGGAGGTCGTGCCTGCTGAGGAAGTCTGCTTCCCAGTTTCCATTCCCGGGATGAAACACTGCTGACAGTGCTATCACATGATTTTCCGCCCAGCGAAAAGTCCTTGCAGTTTTTGCCATTGCCCTCCTGCTTCTTGTGTCGCCCTGTCTGTTTACGTGGGCGACTGCCGTGATGTTTTTCCCACTGGATCAATACCGGCTGACCTTGAAGCAGAGGTCTTGCTAAGCTTAGAGCATTATAAATTTACCCTTAGCTCCAGTATATTTATGTGGAGAAAAGTCTCCAGACTTGATCACACTCCCTGGAAATTTTTTCCTTGTGTGACTGCTCCCCAGCCTCTCGGGCTGGGCTCCGTGGTCACCAGCATCCAATCCTGAATGCCGAATCTGCGGCCCTCTAGAAGATGAGCACTCTATAACCACCACAGGAGAGACACCCTTGTCCTTGGATATAGGGTTATCCGCTGATGCATCTGAAGATGCGATCCGGACCATTTGTCCAGCAGATCCCACTGAAAAGTTCTTGCGTGAAATCTGCCGAATGGAATTGCTTCGTAGGAAGCCACCATTTTTACCAGGACCCTTGTGCAATGATGCACTGTTTTTAGGAGGTTCCTGACTAGCTCGGATAACTCCCTGGCTTTCTCTTCCGGGAGAAACACCTTTTTCTGGACTGTGTCCAGAATCATCCCTAGGCACAGCAGACGTGTCGTCGGGATCAGCTGCGATTTTGGAATATTTAGAATCCACCCGTGCTGTTGTAGCAGTATCCGAGATAGTGCTACTCCGACCTCCAACTGTTCCCTGGACTATGCCCTTATCAGGAGATCGTCCAAGTAAGGGATAATTAAGACGCCTTTTCTTCGAAGAAGAATCATCATTTCGGCCATTACCTTGGTAAAGACCCGGGGTGCCGTGGACAATCCAAACGGCAGCGTCTGAAACTGATAGTGACAGTTCTGCACCACAAACCTGAGGTACCCTTAGTGAGAAGGGCAAATTTGGGACATAGAGGTAAGCATCCCTGATGTCCCGGGACACTATATAGTCCCCTTCTTCCTGGTTCGTTATCACTGCTCTGAGTGACTCCATCTTGATTTGAACCTTTGTAAGTGTTCAAAAATTTTTTAGAATAAGTCTCACCTAGCCTTCTGGCTTCAGTACCACCATATAGTGTGGAATAATACCCTTTTTCTTGTAGTAGGAGGGGTAATTTAATTATCACCTGCTGGGAATACAGCTTGTGAATTTTTTCCCATACTGCCTCCTTGTCGGAGGGAGACCTTGGTAAAGCAGACTTCAGGAGCCTGCGAAGGGGAAACGTCTCGACATTCCAATCTGTACCCCTGGGATACTACTTGTAGGATCCAGGGGTCCTGTACGGTCTCAGCGCCATGCTGAGAACTTGTCAGAAGCGGTGGAACGCTTCTGTTCCTGGGAATGGGCTGCCTGCTGCAGTCTTCTTCCCTTTCCTCTATCCCTAGGCAGATATGATCTTATAGGGACGAAAGGACTGAGGCTGAAAAGACGGTGTCTTTTTCTGCAGAGATGTGACTTAGGGTAAAAACGGTGGATTTTCCAGCAGTTGCCGTGGCCACCAGGTCCGATGGACCGACCCCAAATAACTCCTCTTCCTTTATACGGCAATACACCTTTGTGCCGTTTGGAATCTGCATCACCTGACCACTGTCGTGTCCATAACATCTTCTGGCAGATATGGACATCGCATTTACTCTTGATGCCAGAGTGCAAATATCCCTCTGTGCATCTCGCATATATAGAAATGCATCCTTTAAATGCTCTATAGTCAATAAAATACTGTCCCTGTCAAGGGTATCAATATTTTTAGTCAGGGAATCCGACCAAGCCACCCCAGCTCTGCACATCCAGGCTGAGGCGATCGCTGGTCGCAGTATAACACCAGTATGTGTGTATATACTTTTTATGATATTTTCCAGCCTCCTGTCAGCTGGTCCTTGAGGACGGCCCTATCTATAGACGGTACCGCCACTTGTTTTGATAAGCGTGTGAGCGCCTTAGCCACCCTAAGGGGTGTTTCCCAACGCGCCCTAACTTCTGGCGGGAAAGGGTATACCGCCCATAATTTTCTATCGGGGGGAACCCACGCATCATCACACACTTTATTTAATTTATCTGATTCAGGAAAAACTACGGTAGTTTTTTCACATCCCACATAATACCCTCTTTTGTGGTACTTGTAGTATCAGAAATATGTAACACCTCCTTCATTGCCTTTAACGTGTGGCCCTAATAAGGAATACGTTTGTTTATTCACCGTCGACACTGGATTCAGTGTCCCTGTCTGTGTCTGTGTCGACCGACTAAAGTAAACGGGCGTTTTAAAACCCCTGACGGTGTTTTTGAGACGTCTGGACCGGTACTAATTGTTTGTCGGCCGTCTCATGTCGTCAACCGACCTTGCAGCGTGTTGACATTATCACGTAATTCCCTAAATAAGCCATCCATTCCGGTGTCGACTCCCTAGAGAGTGACATCACCATTACAGGCAATTGCTCCGCCTCCTCACCAACATCGTCCTCATACATGTCGACACACAGCACACACACAGGGAATGCTCTGATAGAGGACAGGACCCACTAGCCCTTTGGAGAGACAGAGGGAGAGTTTGCCAGCACACACCAAAAACGCTATAATTATATAGGGACAACCTTATATAAGTGTTTTCCCTTATAGCATCTTTTTTATATATTTCTAACGCCAAATTAGTGCCCCCCCTCTCTGTTTTAACCCTGTTTCTGTAGTGCAGTGCAGGGGAGAGCCTGGGAGCCTTCCCTCCAGCCTTTCTGTGAGGGAAAATGGCGCTGTGTGCTGAGGAGATAGGCCCCGCCCCTTTTTCGGCGGCCTCGTCTCCCGCTCTTAACGGATTCTGGCAGGGGTTAAATATCTCCATATAGCCTCCGGAGGCTATATGTGAGGTATTTTTAGCCAAAATAGGTTTTCATTTGCCTCCCAGGGCGCCCCCCTCCCAGCGCCCTGCACCCTCAGTGACTGCCGTGTGAAGTGTGCTGAGAGGAAAATGGCGCACAGCTGCAGTGCTGTGCGCTACCTTTAGAAGACTGAGGAGTCTTCTGCCGCCGATTCTGGACCTCTTCTTACTTCAGCATCTGCAAGGGGGCCGGCGGCAAGGCTCCGGTGACCATCCAGGCTGTACCTGTGATCGTCCCTCTGGAGCTGATGTCCAGTAGCCAAGAAGCCAATCCATCCTGCACGCAGGTGAGTTCACTTCTTCTCCCCTAAGTCCCTCGTTGCAGTGATCCTGTTGCCAGCAGGACTCACTGTAAAATAAAAAACCTAAGCTAAACTTTTCTAAGCAGCTCTTTAGGAGAGCCACCTAGATTGCACCCTTCTCGGCCGGGCACAAAAATCTAACTGAGGCTTGGAGGAGGGTCATAGGGGGAGGAGCCAGTACACACCACCTGATCGTAAAGCTTTACTTTTTGTGCCCTGTCTCCTGCGGAGCCGCTATTCCCCATGGTCCTTTCAGGAACCCCAGCATCCACTAGGACGATAGAGAAAAGTGCACGCGTACAGTAGTATCAGGAGAGGGAGCAGTAATATATGCAGTATATAAAGAAGGAGGATACTTGACAAATGCTGACAGTATGTTCTTACCAGCATCCAAGAAAACTGGCAATAGGAAGATGGCTGCCAAATCCCAGGACTATATACCCCTGTGTATACTCCTCCTACATATCCCTAATAGGCACCCATCTGTCACCTGACCACAACTGTCAATCACTAAGGCTAGCCCTGCCTATCCTCAACACATGTCAGAAAAATTCAAGGTGTTTATGTGGCTTCGAGCCTATGCGGATCTCTGCCTGCTAAAGATGGCTTTACAGAATAGCACATAACAGAAATGTCATTTTCTTTTCTAGTACCAACATATGCCTGCTGCAGTGGGTTAGTGCCTCCAGAATGGGTGCAGCCAGTGCTGCATTGCACAGATTATATAGGTGAGGTTGGTTGCAAAACATGGGGATCACCTGATGATAAAGTGATATGGCATTAAGTGGCACACACATACACACACCTACATTTGTCTACTGCACATTAGTGGCTGTACCACTAAGCCTTGAAAAATGATAACGTGGAGAGTGATAAAGTACCAAATAATCAGCTCCTATCTGCCATGTTACAAGCTGTGTTTGAGAAATGACAGGTGCTGGTTGGTTGGTAGTTTATCACTCTCCAATGTATCACTTTTCAAGGCTTAGTACATCTGGCCCATTGTTTGAATATATGACTATTTAAGCCTTATCTGAGGAAGCCTCCAATTGTATTGAGGTGGGGAAACGCGTTATAAGCTGCCCCTGGACTGCTGTACTAATTTGGACTGTTCTGCTTGGAGGTCCGGGTAATATTAAACTGCTCCTGTACTGGAAAAACAGCCATAATAACTGGAGTGTGTGAGCCTTGTTTTTCCTGTAAGGATACAGGACACATAAATCTAAACTGCAGGAGGAATTCCTGACAGTGGAAAGCTGGGAGTGCCATCTTCATAATAGGAAGGATACACCGCAAGGAACACGATCAGGCCGATCAATCAAGGTATATAATAAGGAGCAAACATACAGTGTATGAAAGTTTAATGCTTGCGAACTTACACCACTAACCCACTTCAGCTGTAATCTTGCTACTAACAGTTGACTGACTGACAAAAACAAACAAACTATATCACGTTCAAAAGTCCAAATGGCTGCACTTCTACTATTAATCCGCTTCAGACAGAATGCAATAATACTAACCAATAATAATTGCGTGTTTGATGTTTATGGTGTAATACAGCGTACTTCACCAGAAATTGTATAATTTTGTCTCATGAATAATATCTATAGGCAGTGGCTTAATAGGTGTATACGAGACATAAATCTGATGTATCAAATCAGGTATAATATTTTTAGCAAACCATTTTTTACATGTTTTTTATTGTAAATATGTATGTGTAAAAATTAAAACTGGTGTGTGTGTGTGTGTGTGTGTGTGTGTGTGTGTGTGTGTGTGTGTGTGTGTGTGTGTGTGTGTGTGTAAAAACCAAAACTGGTCAATCAAAATTATTATACTTTGGTGTATATTTGAGCAGTGCTTCTTAAAAAACTCCCACTTGATCATTTATTTTGGGTATAAATAAGCAAATACCCCACATATAGGGTATGCAGCTCAAATATAGTTTCCATAATATATATCCAGAGCAGAGAAAACGATAAAAAAAAAATAACAAAAAATAAATACAGGTTGAGTCTCCCATATCCAAATATTCCGAAATACGGAATATTCCGAAATACGGACTTTTTTGAGTGAGATAGTGAAACCTTTGTTTTCTGATGGCTCAATGTACACAAACTTTGTTTAATACACAAAGTAATTAAAAATTTTGTATTAAATGACCTCCAGGCTGTGTGTATAGGGTGTATATGAAACATAAATGAATTGTGTGAATGTACACACACTTTGTTTAATGCACACAATTATAAAAAAATATTGGCTAAAATGACCTTCAGGCTGTGTGTATAAGGTGTATATGAAACATAAATGCATTCTGTGCTTAGACTTGGGTCCCATCGCCATGATATGTCATTATGGTATGCAGTTATTCCAAAATACGGAAAAATCCGATATCCAAAATTCTTCTGGTCCCAAGCATTTTGGATAAGGGATACTCAACCTGTATGTATGTATGTATGTATGTATATATATATATATATATATATATATATATATATATATATATATATATAGTCAGTCGAAAAATATTACAGAACACACATTGCGTACAAACTGCACACACATGCCCACTGCACGTGCACTTGTTCTGCAGTGCGTGCACATGTACGCACTTTGCGTATGGCCGCTACCGCGGTCCTGCGCATCGGCGCGTGGTATGGGTATTTACGGCAGAGTTTGTGTACGTATGGAGGGCCATCAGAACACATTACATATTTAATCCAAATAGTGCACAATGTACACATAGTATCCTTGCACCACATCAGAAAGTTATAGCTGTTTAAATGGTTGCAGAACAAAGGGATTCACCTTTACAGGATAAGAGGGGACAGACTAAGGTTATAAGGTGGTATTTGGTATCCAGCTGTAGGGTATTTTAAGGGTAACATTCCGGTGTTGGTCTGCGGAAGATCGCATGTTCCTGTGGATAGTTATGTGCAGAAGCAGAATATAGATATAAACTGTATTTACTGTATATTATGTATGTGGCGGGATTCCAGAGGAGACCACCCACAAGAGCAGTTGAGAAAGACATCACCTACCTTTTCAAATCAACCTATGACCTCTCCTGTACTGTAAAATTGCATCCCTGTGTCCAATGGACAAAGGGATTACAGTATCCATTGTATTGCTTTTGGAAGACTTGTATAAATAAAGCCTGCTGCAGGCTGGCCAGACACAAGACTCACAACGTTATCTATTTGATTACGGAGGACTGGACCAGGAAGCGCACGCAAATATTCTCACGTATGAGCATTGACTGTAGCCATTATTCTGTTATATATATTGTCTTGTATTGTAGTGTATAATTTGTATTGTAAACCCCCTTTCACAAATAATCCACTGTGGTGTCGGAACCCAGCGGTTAATCACAATTGGTGTCGTGTGCTCATTGCCCTGCTAAGGTTTAAAGTGTACTATTATTGCATAGCATTGCTGTATAAGGTTTAAAGTGCATCTCTGGGTGTGTATGCACTGCGAGTACTTTGTACCGTCAGCGCGGAGTGTGTACGCAAAGTCCGTACACTACGGTACCCTTTTACGCTAATAGCGTAAAAGGTGCGTAGTGTGAATTAAGTATAGCGGCCACAGCGGCTAAAGGTTTAAAGTGTATTTAAGGTGTGTTTAAGGTATAGCTTTAATTCCTGTAAAGATAATCAGCTTTATCAATTGGGGGCATCGTCCGATTTTCCACATTTTTACTGCTTAACAGGTCACAAGCAGACATAATCTATCATCATAAGGGTGGACAGAAGGTATCCTACGTATCCTTTTCTTGGTCGGTGGATACACAGAAAACCCTGCTTAATTGCTGATTAGATGGTGTCTGCTCTGTATGGTTTGTAGGGATGCTGGTAAGAGCTCGTAAGGTAAGCAGAAAAAAAAAAGCTATTTAAAATCTGTGAATTTATTTTTGGCGCCAAATGCGTACACGACAAAAGCGTACACCCATACTCTGTGCATACTCTCCCACATTGTTGCCATAACATTCAGATTACTAAATTCATAATATAAATATTAAGGAAGTAAGTGTAAAACACAAACGCAGTCTGGCCTAGTTATAAAGGTTTATACAGAAAAGAAACTGTGTGGCGTGTTAAGTGAGCAATTATAGTTAATATTGCTCACATTTATAGAAATTGCATGATTTGTGCTATTGCAGACGTACGGTTTTGTACACGTGTCTCGGATATGGTACGGAACTGCACACGTGGCGTAAGCACGGTCACGTGTTTACGCAAATTGCGTAAGAATACGGTCACTAAATACAAATTACACAATAGTTCATTTAGTTTAAAGGTGAGACAGTAGCCACGCTACAATAACACAAGATTGCCCAGCTTCCAAAGTTTATTATAAAACCCTTATTTACTGTATTGCATCTGGGAGTAAAGCTGCTTGTCTGAATGAATGATAATTTTCTGTACAGAAAAAACAAAGTGTAATTGAGTGAGCGAACGCAGGAGCGAGTGGAAATTTGAACCACAGAATTTGGAATCTCGGTGTGTGGTACATCAAGTGAGTGGAGACTTGGTGGCGTGAGGCGGCTGACTCACGTTAATATAAGGTTTAATACGTAAGTCGTGAGGAGACTTACACAGGAGCGAGGTAGGGAATTGTGAAGTGTTGTGACCCATATAGTTTTTTTTTATTTTTTTATACGCTCCGGCTGAGGTTTCCCAGCCTGAAAATCGATTCCAGTGGTCGTACGGCAGATAAGTAACAAGTACCTATACGCTGTGCGATTGGACCGCACGTTTATGGGTGTGATATATAGCGCAACGTGATATCCTTTTTACGAGATTTTGCGGAAAATCGCGGTATCATCAGTGCTGTATAGAACATACGCAAGCGTGATTTGTGTATAACAAAGTGCATAGGGAGTTTTCGCTGGTCTCTCTCAGGAAAATCACCAACGGCCGATACTTTACTGGAAAGGGTAAGTTATTCCTAAAAACTTCCAGTAAATACAGGTCACACAGGGCCCTAAGTTGGGTACATTGCCTTCTCTATCGACTGTGTATGGTAGTACTGACCAATGTGGGCGGTGAGCGGGTGAAGAGCGCTCGGAGAACTTTCACAGTTACCTTATATTGAGTATTTCGGTGTTTGTGGGAAAAGGCCCACAATTATGTGAGCCAGTTGCTCAAGTAAGGGACGTTTAACCAGGGTTCAGGTTGTAGAGCTGCGGCCCATGGGGTCAGCGGAGTTTAAAGGAAAAAGTATTGAAGACTTTTTGTCTGAATGGGAATGTGTGACTGACAAAGATAGGGAACCATTCCCTAAGGTGGGCAGCTTTGAACCAGAGGTACTGCAGAATGTAAGCAGTAAAATATGTCTTCAAAAATTCAGAAAAAAAAGGATTAGACATAATGATTGTTTACAATTATGGCAACAGGAGGGGGGTATGCAAAGAGAACAAATTCGCAAAGCAGGTTCAAAACCTAGCAGGAATGAGAACACAAACACACCAGTGTCGACACAGGTCGAAGGGGAAGAGATGGCTACAGTCAATGATATATCCGTAAACGATAGTAGTATGCAAAAACAATGTATTAACCCTAATTTTTGCAAGATGTATCCTGTTTTGAAGTCTTTTCCAGGTTATAGGTAACAGGAAGATGAAGGATCCAACCAAATCGCAGCTCTCCTCCAAGCAGTCACTTTGCAGGACAATCAGGTGGGGTCTGTCCAACCAGGTAGTGCAGTAACAATATTCCCCAATGAAAGAACTGGTGAGGTCACAGCTACCGGTAAGTGTGAGACAGTTCATTGCACAGAGACAACACCACCTCACAGTAAACAAATCAGGGTCGGAATGGTAGAATTACACCCTGTCTTGGGAACAGTAACTCCCAATGGGGGAACCAATAGTCAGGGAGTAGTCCTCACCAGGAATAATGCAATGTATTGCCCGTGGCCCAGAGATGAGCTGCGATCAATCATTTCAGAATTCCCCGACCCTCGGAAGGATTTAGCTAGATGTCAGAAATTTATCAGAGATCTGGGTAATGCGTATGAACCGACAAACAAACACTGGCGGATACTTTTGAAAGCATGCCTATCCCTTAATATTGACACCCAAAAAAATGTATCACTGATTGTTTTAGAGTCGGATAGTCTTATGACTGACCAACACAATCAGGAGAACTTAAAGCAAATTAACAGGCAACTAGAGTTGTATTTCCCCACAACTGTTAAGTGGAGAAGAATTTTCTCCATAAAGCAGAGGGAAAATGAAATGACATCTGAATATTTCCATCGGGCCCTGCAAATAATGGATAGATACATGGGGATATCAGATACAGGGAACGATACAAATTACAGGGAGGTGCCGGTCTCTGTGCTAATGGACGGACTCGATAAGACAGTAAGGGACAGAGTACAAACATCTTTGCCTAATTGGAGAGGAGTCACAGTAGCTTGCCTTAGAGAGTGCGCAATTGTACACCACAAGAATATTGTTAGGCGTAGAAAACAACAGGAGGAGAAGCTGAGGATTGAAAGTATACAGGCTCTTACACCAAAGTCTCATCAGCCTAAACCCCAGACCCCTGCTGTTTGGAAAAGACAGAGAACATGCTACATTTGTAGGAAGGAAGGAAGGGCATTTTGCCAGAGATTGTAGGTATAGTAGAACACATAGCCAATATAGACCCCTAGACAGAGAAAACAAGCCACGTTATTAAACACATAGACGGGATCAAGGGACATATAGTAAGGAATCACGATACAGTATAGAAAACCACAGATTTGGTTAATGGGAAGAACAGAATAAATGCAACTTTACCCTTTTGACAGAACTTACTGGGGTTAGGAGGAAGCCTCTAAACTTCTGCTTCTCTCTCTAGCAGAAGTGACCTCCTTGTAACTTAACAGTAGTTTTGTTAGAGATGGTAAACATATTGAGTGCTCCCACCCAGGAAGCATAAAATATGTTAATGTTGCATTTCACTGTTTTAGATGCATGTCCATCACAGGTAGAGGGAATTATCTCAAAGATACCGGGTTCCCTATTAATTTAGAAAGGACAGGACACTGGATTGATGGCTGGGATAGTCCCAGTAGAGATATAACACACATATACTTTTTTTAAGGGGAACAGACCGATTAGGGAATCATTCCCCGTAGTGCCCAATCCAGATGTCAAACTTTGTAAAATCTTCTTTGCCTTTACAAACTTACCTGTTACTAAAATCTGTGATTTGTCTTCAAAGTTTCCTCTTCATTTCTTACATTCACTGACAGGATTATAGTTCAAACTCAACATGCCTACTCGGTCTTTCAGAGCTCTGCCTAAATCCAGTATATCTCACCAGCATAGGGACACCAGTATCAGTGTGCCTGGTCATGCACAAAGGGTGGATAATGGGAATACTGGTGAAGGGAGACTGCGCATAGATACCGATATACATGATGGTGTGACAGCCTGATGGTGAACGCAAATCTGACAAATTTTCTTTTTATTATTTCCCCTCTCTTTTCACTTTCCACAGATGGTTTACTTCACACAACTGATAATACACAACAGTTAAACACATCGAAATGCAAGATTTATGTTCCCTACAGGAAGATCACTGACCCAGAGAGAACCTGTGACAAAGAACAGAGTGTAGAGAACATCGTATCACTGGAGTGTCTGTTCTGGGAAGGTTGAGAGGCAGTACTGTTGAGACGGCACCTGAGCGGGGAGAACAACAAGACCAGAGGCGGTTGTCGCACCAGTTTTTTTTATTTTCTCCATTCCCCACTACCCTTCTTTTCTTCTTCTTTCCCCCCCCCCCCTTCTTGTTTCCCTTCTCTTACCTTAACAAGATGGACTTACCCCAAGAGACTGCGTTCCGGGTTTTCCTGTTAATCCTGTTGTTGACCAGGTCAGTCTGTTTTGGTGAGGGTCCCGGAGAGGTCGAGAAAGGATCTGGAATGGGTTCTGATGGCGGGGATGGATTTGTAGAATCTCAAGAGCAACGCATCACTCGAGCAAAGGCGAGTATCAGAAAGCGATCTGGTAGTCAGGGAGCTCGGAGGCACTGTGAAGGGTTATTGGCTGAGGAAAATTGCATTTGGAGGAATTGTGAGAACATAGTCGAGGATGGGTGAATCCAGAGATGTCAGTCCAGCCTTAATATCGACATGGACCGTCATCCGTTGAGTGATTACCACTCACTAGTGGGTAAGGTCTTAAACCACACAGAATGCTGGGTGTGCTCACAAGTACCTCAAGGTCAGAGCAAGTCAGGATTAGTACCGTACCCTTTAGCAATAGATGAGGTACTCAAATTACGGGGTGGGAGACCGGTGGGCAAGAAATTCAATATTTCTAGGCCCCCTAGTTTGAAGCTCCACCAGTATCATGTAGATAATAGGATTTTGGTACTTACCAGGTAAATCCTTTTCTTTGAATCCATAGGGGGCACTGGAGTACTCTTGGGATATGGACGGGCGTAGCCGAACAAAGGCACTGAATATTCAAATTTAGGACTCTCCCCCCCTCCATATCCCCAAGTACCTCAGTGTACTTTGCCAGTGTTTTTTACTGAGCGAACAGGATATAAAGAGGTTGACAATGGAGAATCCCCATAACATAACGGACAACAACAATGTTGACCCATAACCATATTGTCAACTAAACAGTTGACACCATAACCGATAGCCCTTTATAATTTGAACCCATCGGTGAAAATGTGTTACCATAAGCTTCTCTGAGCTTAATATCAATTAAGTAAAATTTGTTACCCTAAGCTCCCTTGAGCTTAAAACAACCCAGGTAAAACTGCTCTGGGTGGGCGTCCAGTGCCCCCTATGGATTCAAAGAAAAGGATTTACCTGGTAAGTACCAAAATCCTATTTTCTTTATCATCCACTAGGGGTCACTGGAGTACTCTTGGGACGTACCAAAGCTTCCCTCGTGGGCTGGAGAGCTGTTTGATACTTGTAACAGTAGGCAGCCAAAGCTAGATGCTGATGGCTTCACCATTCATATGTAAAAGTGCACAAACGTGGTGCACTGAAGGCTATGTAGCCGCGTCGTAGACGCTCCACGACCCGCTGGGTCTGACATTCCCACAGAACCTGTGGGATGAACTATCACTGACGTAGGCGATTGTAACTTAGCCGTAACGTAAGCCTGACTTGTAGTCATTATTATTATCCAACTGGATAATGTCTGCTGAGAAACTGGCTAACCCCAGTTTGCAATATCATATAGAACAAACAACGTATTCATATCACGTACTGTAGTCGTTTGGTACATATATAAACGCGTAACGCTTGTACCACATTCAGAATTTTAGAATGTGCTGTCCCCACAGGAACCACTATTGGTATATTGATGTGAAGAATACGAAAGCGGTTTTCGTCCGAAGATCTGCTTTGTCATGAGAAACGCAAATACGGTGGCTTGGAATACAAGGCACCCAAATATGAAAACAAAATCCTTGCCGAAGCACCCTTGCCGAAACCAAGGCTAGAAGAAAAATGTTTTCCAAAGTGAGAACTTAATCCCCATTTGTTGAAAGGGTTCCAAAATATGAAACTGTAAGAAAATCTGAACCCAACCTGAAATCGCCTGGCGCTGTAGGTGGGATAACTAGAGTCTGAACTTTGGTGACACCTTGTAGAAAGATGTTTACAGACGCAACTAGAGGCAAACGCTTTGAAAATAAGTTTACCACACAGATACCTGCACTCTTAGTGCAGATGAACGCAGTTTTCCATCCCATCCCGTTTAACAGAATACGGGTAACTTGAAGGATGATGTTGGAAACTTCCGAAGTTTACAACTTATGTAAGCACACGAAAATTTTTAAAATTTTTAATAATGAGCTGCCTTAAGCGGCTTACTATTTCGTAACATGGTTGGTATAACCGATACTGTAATGCTCTATTTTTTTAAGAGGGCGGTCTGAACCCTCACCCCGTCAACCGCAGCTGCGGTACATAGATAATAGGTACCTAGGTAACTATGGGTAAAAGAACGTTCCCTGATGTAACAGGTTGGACGTATTATGAGCGGGCCAAGATCGTGTGCAAGTATTCCTTGAAAATTCGAGAAGCAAACTTCTCTGAAACCCATGAGATACCACCAGTATGACTGTGACGAACTGTCTTCTGATCCGTTTTGGCAACGAAGAAAGAAGCGGAAAATGGTGGAGCCAAATACACGATGCTGAATAACCCCATGAATGTGATGTACACATACTGAGCTTTTGTAATTGTGGCGAGATGCCCTCATGTATACTTGAGGGTAACCCCCTTCTGTGGACTTACATCTGAAACACCTGTGGATTTAATGTCCAGTTTTTAAGATCCAAACCCTGACGGGTGAGATCGTCTGTCTAACAGATGTCCACTCACGGATTGATCTTTTGACATTTTCACATAATAGCGTTCTGAGCCATTGAAGATTTGAGTTACCTACCGCCTTGCCATGCGGCTTATTGGTTCTCACTGTTGAGTATGCAACTGCCGTTGCTTTGTTTGACTGCTTAAGGGCAGCGTGAGCCAGGCATGAAAAAAAAAAAAAAAATTAAATTACATGAAACTCACGGTTGTTCCTCTCCACGGAAATCTTTAGTAAAAAGTGAAAGATTTATTCGTTCTGAAGAGAAAACCAGAGTCTATCCTTGGTCAGACTGAAAGCGAATTATTTATTGCATTGTAAAATGTTCTAGGACATTTATCTCTTGCATTGTAAAATGCACAGAGTTCTAGTACATTTATCGACAGCAATCTGTCGTGTTTTAGAACCTTTGCGTTGATTTTAACTACAAATCCTGACTCTCTGTGACTGTCGTCTAGAGTATACGCACCCTTGTCCCTCTGTGGGACAAGCAAGTGAAGGGTGGCGAACTAAATTGAAAACACATCTTATTCTTAATAAGTAAATACACCAATGTACCGCTAGTGTGCGTGTACTTTCGTTCTTGCTGGTGTAGTAGGTAAAAGTCGTTGATTTACCGTATTTATAATCTTACCTAGGAATTGACATCGTTTAGACAGACTTAGATGTGATTGTTTTCAAACTTAATCTGCTACTGTAGTATACCTTAGTAGCGCACGTTAGAGGAACTTTGTTAATACATAGTTCTTATGTGAGATGAGCTATCATTCCAACATCACTGTAGCAAATACCGGAAGCGGTAAGCAACGGTAGAAATGAAATGTTAATGGTTGTGGCGATTTGCAAACGCTAGAACCTGTGATGAAAAAACCGGACTGGGTAAATACGCATTGTGAAGATCAAAAGCAATTATACAATTTTGTGGCTTCAATAAGCAAAAACTAACTGCAGAAAATCCATTTTCTAACTGTAGTAAATGACTTGCTGATTGATATTGCAACGGAGCTGTTTGATTTTGCTCAAACAGAGGGGAATAAGTAACTGTGACTCTGTTGGCGTACTATTGCCTGGTTTATAAACCAGCAAAGACTAAATGACAACCTGCCAAACCGTTCAACAGAGGCAATTTTGTCTTTAAGCTGTAAACAGCTGACATATATAAGTTGAAGTCATGAAACCTCGCAAATGTAACATGTAAAGACGCGCTTCCACAATTGTAAAAGAGGTCATCAAACCACTGGCTTGCTGACTGTAACGTCCTGTCGTTACAAGGCGTGACTGTTTTTGTATAAAGGGATAAAACGCCGTAACAAGTATACTGTATGCGGTAATGGCTGAATATAAAGGAATAAAAATGCCGTTACAAGTATATCAAATTTAGGAGCAACCAAGCTCTGGCCTTGTCGCGCTTAACTAGCGACAATGAAAATAACCGGCGTTAGCAGAAGCTTTTCAGCTATACTCTGCCGCTTCTTTTAACAGTGATCGGCATGGTTTCATACATAGATTCTAGTGACCCAAATGTATCCTGGGTTTTTATAATGTTTGACAGAAACTCATCAACCCATGACGGATCGCGTCCTTTTGGCAACGAATATGTATAGTTATCCAAAACCCCGCACTATCTGAGTGCTGGACTACTGTACCGTTCTCACTCGTATTTATCGGTGTGAGATTGACATAGAATCGTGCATTAAATTATAAGACCAGTGAAATAAACACTCTGGTAGCCAAAGGAAAATTAGCCCTTTGGAAAGACTGTCTTTTGTTAGAGCTGGCGGAGTAATTCCGACTTCGATTACTGCTCTTTTAATTTGAATTGCCAATTTTATAAAAGTATTTTTAGTCTGCACTATAGCCTTACTTGCTATGTAGACAGACACCATAATAGGCAACAGACAGACACTTGCACGACTTAATGAAATTATTATATGGCATATATATATATATATATATATATATATATATATATGTTATTGCTGAACTGCATATTTATATGAAACTCATGGTTATTTCTCTGTACGGAAATCCTTAGGAACCTAAAGTATTCTTTATGTGAAAAACAGTTCATATTGGCATATGAAACCCGAAGCAAATTCCTACTAACACCCCTGCGCCTTCTGGTGGCTTAGAGATGTAGGGCAGGAATGTTCTAGAATTATCTTGAACTAAAAATTCCCACCAACACCCCTGCGCCTCCTTGTGGAGTAAAGGTGTATGGCCGGAATGTTCAGGAATTATAAGCTGGAAAAACAGCAATAATAAAAATGGCCGTTTTGCTTTCCCTGAAATTCACAGTACAGGCAATTTATAGCCTTAATAGCCTTTTATACAGTTAATATATATAGCGTATATGTTATTACAGATCTATTATACAGTAAACACATACACTTAGTTAACCATACACTTAGTTAACCTCCAGTTACTATAAATCCAGCCTGCAGTGAATGTATTATATTGCAGTCTTAACAGAAACCCTTAGGTTATGATAGGCTATTAACTGCTTAACACTTTTGTTAACTCCTTGCAGCCTGTCATATCTGCTGCTATGGCCATATACTCCCCCCTCACCCCCCCTTGCAGCTGCGCTGCTTGTAAGGTAACTTCCACCCCATGTTACCTGCAGCGGTGCCGGGAGAGCAGGAGAGCACAGAGTATAGCTGCGGCGACTTCAGACCTCAGTGACCGGATATGATACGGCGTCGCTGGCTGTCTGCCGAGTAGCTGGCTCGGGCGGCGCTGTGTACAGCGGTGGCCGGGTACCAGCGTTGGTAGAGCGGCCGGCGTCTGATTGACGTGCGGCCGCTCTGAGCTGTGCTCCGGAGTAGCTGGCTCGGCCGGCGCTGTGTACAGGAGAGCGGCCGGCGTCTGTGATTGACGTGCGGCCGCTCTGAGCTGTGCTCCGGAGTAGCTGGCTCGGCCGGCGCTGTGTACAGGAGAGCGGCCGGCGTCTGTGATTGACGCGCGGCCGCTCTGAGCTGTGCTTCCGGTCTTAGCGATGGGAGAGCGGCCGCCGTCTGTGATTGACGTGCGGCCGCTCTGAGCAGTGCTCCGGAGTTCTGCCGAGTAGCTGGCTCGGGCGGCGCTGTGTACAGCGGTGGCCGGGTTGGGAGAGCGGCCGGCGTCTGATTGACGTGCGGCCGCTCTGAGCTGTATTAGTGCTGGGAGAGCGGCCGGCGTCTGTGATTGACGTGCGGCCGCTCTGCTGCTAGGTAGTGCGGCGGCTGGAGCGGGTGCAGGGAGATATTCAGCGGTATGAGCGGCGGCTGTAATCGCTGTGGCCAACATAAAATAAACACTTTCCCCACACTGCAGGGCGGCAGCGTGAGCTGACCGCCCTGACCCACCATACCTTGTGCTGCAAGCTCCGTCCAGCTTGTGACGACTTCTCATGCTGGCTGTGACGGGGCTTCTGTATGTAAGCTCTGTCCAGTTTGTCAGTCATCTTGGCTGTGACGGAGCTTCTTTCTGTAAGCTCCGTCCAGTTGTTTTCCGTGCAGCTTGCAGTAACCAGCTGCCTGTGGCTGTGAGGGTGCTCTTTGTGAGGACCGACACGCCATGCGCTGCCTTATAGCGCCTGTGGCTGTGAGGGTGCTCTTTGTGAGGACCGACACGCCATACGCTGCCTTGCAGCGGCACCATCCCGGACCCAAGTTTTTCCAGAAACTGGGACGGGAAGTGTAAAAATTAAAAATAAAAATAAAAATAAAAATCTTCTGAAAAGTGGCCATTGCCACAAGCCGATGATCATGCTGTGAGCACCGAAAAAACACTGGCAAAGTACACTGAGGTACTTGGGGATATGGAGGGGGGGAGAGTCCTAAATTTGAATATTCAGTGCCTTTGTTCGGCTACGCCCGTCCATATCCCAAGAGTACTCCAGTGACCCCTAGTGGATGATAAAGAAAGATCCTTATTATGTTTCAATATTTCCAATTACCAAAAACCAGGAAATTGGGAAGTGACGTGGAATAATCAGACAATGGCCTTTTCGCATAGAGCTGATAGGATACCCATAGACTCTGAACTTGTACGCCAAATAGCCAACAGTGGAAGGTATTTTCGGTATAGGTATACTCGAGGAAGCAAGACCATGTGGGTTGGAGAAGTATCACCAGGGTACTGTGCTCATATCATCCAGCCTGATACTTGTACTGAGCAGATCGGCGAACTAGGGATGGGGTTTTTCACTTGGAATGTTTGTAATATGGCAATGTCATACTCTGTCCCCTATGTTCTCCCCGATGATGCCTATTTCATATGTGGGAGGAAGGCGTATAAGAGGCTTGCCCCGAACTCAGAGGGATTGTGTTATGTTGGAAGTGTTGCCAGAGGTCATGACCATAACCCATGATAAGATGAAAGATATCCACCGCAGTGCTCAGGCTCCTTATACTCATACTCACTATGAACACATCGTCAAGAGACACCTCATAGAGAGGACAGAGCACGCAGCCTTTGAATTGATCCACGAATCCACCGGGATTCAATTCCTTCTCGCATCAGACATCACCCGTACTGCCAGAGGAATTATAAATTATAGGTATATCCATGCGCTAGCGAACTTGATAGATAATATCACTGAGATGTATGACGACACCTTCAGGTATACGGGAAGGGAGCTACAAGCTTACAAAATGGAATTGATCCAGCGCAGGATGGTCCTTAATTATATCACAGCCGTGACGGGTGGGTACTGTGTCACTTTGGCAACTCAGTATGGTGTGAAGTGCTGTACGTATATTACAAACAGCACTGACGACCCCACGGAGATCATCGATCAAAAGATGGACGATATCTTGCAGTTGAAGTGGGAGTTCCGGAGGAGACACAACCTTACCCTAACCGCTGTGGGTAATGAGCTGACCGGCTGGGTCTCATGGTTGAACCCACAAAATTGGTTCTCAGGGTTAGGAGAGTGGGCTCAAAATGTTATTATGAGTGTAGGAAAGTTTCTCCTTTGTATCCTGGGAGTCGTCATAATTATTGGCTTGATATTTAGGTGTGTTCGAATTCTGACGCGGCGCAAGCACGGCACAAATTTGATGAGTTTAAGGAGCGAGAGCATTGTTATAGCAGCAGATTTAATTTATGACCCATCCATAGAGACAGTGTTATGATAAGGATTGCAAATGAATTACATGGCCTGTTTCTTTCACCCGTTTTTCCTTTGTCTCCCCCTCTGCCCAGATACACCCATCCGGAAAAGACATCAGCCCTACCCAAGAATGTTTATGTAAATGTTATGTGAATGTATTTTAGATAAGTGTCTTATCTTCATCTCTACAACCTTCAGTTAATGACACACATAGTCGACAGGTGATATCCACATATACTAGCACTCACATATGTTCCCCCTTCATGTATCATCAACTAAATGTGCACCCCATTTGTTGGAACAAGAAACCGAAAAGAGCTCGGTAGTGTTTGTCAGCCCACTTACAGACCCTTAATACGGGATAAGAAGGATTTAATGTATACTTCGCAATACCTTGAAGCTTATCTAAAACATATACGGCACAATTATACATGCCCCTCAGACATGGATTCATACATACATGCTTTTTACTATCCCACTAGGTCATACATTTCCTACCTACCACTCTCCCTCCGACCATCCAATCGTCTGTAGATATTGTATTGATATTTTTCTGTTTAGTAATTAGATAGTGGCAGTTATTGGTGACTGCCAAAGGGTGGACTGTCAAAGTCGAAAAATATTACATAACACACATCACGTACAAACTGCACACACATGCCCACTGCACGTGCACTTGTTCTGCAGTGTGTGCACATGTACGCACTTTGCGTATGGTCGCTACCGCGGTCCTGCGCATCGGCGCGTGGTATGGGTATTTACGGCAGAGTTTGTGTACGCATGGAGGGCCATCAGAACACATTACATATTTAATACAAATAGTGCACAATGTACACATAGTCTCCTTGCACCACATCAGAAAGTTATAGCTGTTTAAATGGTTGCAGAACAAAGGGATTCACCTTTACAGTATAAGAGGGGACAGACTAAGGTTATAAGGTGGTATTTGGTATCCAGCTGTAGGGTATTTTAAGGGTAACATTCCGGTGTTGGTCTGCGGAAGATCGCATGTTCCTGCAGATAGTTATGTGCAGAAGCAGAATATAGATATAAACTGTATTTACTGTATATTATGTATGCGGCGGGAATCCAGAGGAGACCACCCACAAGAGCAGTTGAGAAAGACATCGCCTACCTTTTCAAATCAACCTATGACCTCTCCTGTACTGTAAAAGTGCATCCCTGTGTCCAATGGATAAAGGGATTACAGTATCCATTGTATTGCTTTTGGAAGACTTGTATAAATAAAGCCTGCTGCAGGCCGGCCAGACACAAGACTCACAACGTTATCTATTTGATTACGGATGACTGGACCAGGAAGCGCACGCGAATATTCTCATGTATGTACATTGACTGTAGCCATTATTCTGTTATATATATATTGTCTTGTATTATAGTGTATAATTTGTATTGTAAACCCCTTTTCAGAAATAATCCACTGTGGTGTCGGAACCCAGCGGTTAATCACAATTGTTGTTGTGTGCTCATTGCCCTGCTAAGGTTTAAAGTGTACTATTATTGCATAGCATTGCTGTATAAGGTTTAAAGTGTATCTCTGGGTGTGTATGCGCTGCAAGTACTTTGTACCGTCAGCGCGGCGTGTGTACGCAAAGTACGTACACTACAGTACCCTTTTACGCTAATAGCGTAAAAGGTGCGTAGTGTGAATTAAGTATAGCGGCCACATCGGCTAAAGGTTTAAAGTGTATTTAAGGTGTGTTTAAGGTATAGCTTTCATTCCTGTAAAGATAATCAGCTTTATCAATATATATATATATATATATATATATATTTTTTGGAATCAGGCACCTAAGTAGAGTGAGGGAGATACAGACAGAGTGAAAGGGATTCACAAACAGAGAGAGAGGGACAGATAGGGAAAGATGGGAAAGATAGACATACTAAGGCACAATGTAAGAGAGATAGACACACAGTTGAGGGGATTGAAAAAGAGCAGGAGATATTTAACTACACTATTATATCTGAAGAGCCGCAGTGCAATCTGTTACAATTATCTGGCGGTGTTACAGAGTAACTCCATTATATACATTTTAGGGACATATATTATCATACAAGGAATGAATTAGAGAAATATGATATTGGCTTCTGTAACCTGAAGCCTAATTAACATCCATACACTGTAGCCTTGGCTGAATAGACAATCCCAGCACACGGCCAGCTCAGCCCACTGATACAGCTAGCCCAAATGCTGTGAAAGACACACCCACAGGTTGCAGGTATACCTGAACACTTGAAATCAGAGGGCTCTCTCCCAAAACCACTGAGGCAGATGTACAATAGCTGCACACAGCTACAAAGCCTCCAGAAGCATGAATTGCTCATCACCAGGACCGATCTCCTTACTAAGGCTAAGTATTGTATACACATGGCTTAATGGCATAGAATAGTTAAATATGTGTTTGTGGTAAAGTAGTTGTGAAACAATTGGCATAGAATAGTTAATTTGGAGATACAAATGGCTTAAGGTTAATGATACTTGTGCAATTATGTGATTGTTATGTGTTGATGATAATACTCTATGAAATCTGTAATGAATTGGAACAGTAGACAATCTGTAGCATAGCATTCCTGGTATACATTTGTGGATGGTGATTTATAACAGATTGTAGTGGTTTTATATAGTGCATCTTGCTGAAATATAGCATGTGCTTGTAGCAATGGCAGGCTGATACCTGTGGTTACCTGGTGATCTGGTCTTGTGATGGTTCATATAATATGCACAGCATACAATATGCTCTGGTTATTGAGATACTGTTTTGGCTTGGAATTGTGAAAGGTGATTAGATGGCTTGGAATTGTAAAATCAGCACATATGCATTATGTTGAAGCTTATACATTTTGCAATATAGTGGAGTCTTATGGCTTCTGCTATGTGACTATGGCATAGCAAAGAATGCCATGTGTTTGAACTTGCACACTTAAAATGGCTGCTTGCATTCCCTTTTGAACCATATGTTACAGACTTTGGAATCATGGGAGTTTTCCCAAAATGGAGTCTAGCTTCTGTCCCATGCGGTCTGTGGACAATGCAGCCACATGCTGCCCCTCCCCCACACACACACACATACAGAAACCAAAACCAATCCCCTAAGGTATTTCTCTAAGATATATATTGTTTCCAATATATATCAATAAATCTAGGATTTAGCCGAGTGCTTTGAGTGATATCTCCCCAGTAATACATATATATATACAGTACATACATACATATTCACACTTCTTTCATCCTGTTCTTTTCTTATATAGTTTAAATCTGTGAAACTATTATATGGTGACTTGCATTGTATTTGACCAATACTGTTTAATGATAAAAGTGAATTCTATGAGTAGCAATTGTTTGTTGAAATACATTCTTATGATTTACATTCTATATGACTGGCGTGCATTCTTATATGAACAGAATATTCCTAATGATTTAAAGATATATATGTCTAGATGCAGCCTCTGCGGGTTTGCTTATAAAAGGTACACAATTAGTGATGAACTATTATAAATCACTAAAGGGTTAAAATTATACATTTGCTTCAAAGATAATAAATACAGGTTGAGTATCCCATATCCAAATATTCCGAAATACGGAATATTCCGAAATACGGACTTTTTTGAGTGAGAGTGAGATAGTGAAACCTTTGTTTTTTGATGGCTCAATGTACACAAACTTTGTTTAATACACAAAGTTATTAAAAATATTGTATTAAATGACCTTCAGGCTGTGTGTATAAGGTGTATATGAAACATAAATGAATTGTGTGAATGTAGACACACTTTGTTTAATGCACAAAGTTATAAAAAATATTGGCTAAAATGACCTTCAGGCTGTGTGTATAAGGTGTATAAGTCACATAAATGCATTCTGTGCTTAGATTTAGGTCCCATCACCATGATATCTCATTATGGTATGCAATTATTCCAAAATACGGAAAAATCCGATATCCAAAATATCTCTGGTCCCAAGCATTTTGGATAAGGGATACTCAACCTGTATAGTAATATAATACAAGCAATATAATCAGACAGAGAAAAGGAGGGGAATAGAGAAGGAAAAGGTATACCCCTCATTACCCCTTATCATTGGCGCCCAACAGTACTGCTTTACTCTCAATTTAAAAGAGGAGAACACATATTATTATTATTATTTTTTCTGTTTAAATCGCTTGTATACAAAATATACTTTATCTCTCTCCGTGCAAGATTTATTTTTTTCAGCACTAACAAGTTTCCTCAAGACCAAGGATTCACACTGAAGACATTAACCAAGCAAGTATGTTTTTAATTTACAACTTCCTATTTGTTACAGCAAATCCAGTTATCAAATGTATTATAAACTAGACAAGTTTATAAAGCACACATTTTGCTGTTCAGATCAACTTGTTCACAGCCAATACAGCCAGGAATTATCACCATTGTTCTAATTGATGTGCAAACAGTTCCTTTTCTGGCTGGTTTAAGACCTAAGATTTGCATACCAATAGGTTTCCTTGAATACTAAAGTAACTAAATAATTTGTATGGAAGAGATAAAAATTTTAAAGTTTAAAGTCAAACTGCTTTAGTTTTGATCTTAACAGATGCATGATTAAATGCAGCAAACCCATATATGAGTTGTAAATTTTTTGGGGATAAATAAAAGTTTTTATAGTTTTGAAGCAAATATAAATAGAACTAAAAATTTATTGATAGCGATAATAATTTTTTTTGTTTAACAGAAATGTATGGAAAGTGTATTCCAATGTACTGTGCTGAAGTAATGACACAAACATTACTTAATTGGCAACTTTTCTAATGTTTGTAAAGGAAATCATATTTCACACAGGAAGGCTTTTAGCACCAATGTGAAGCATGATTTCAACTTACCACACCTTGTTGTTTTGCTCAAAATTTTAGCAACAACAAAATAGGGGTACTGTTTACAGTGTACAAGACCCAATAAAACAGGGATCTGTATCATACTGTACAGTAGCATTACTGAGCACACACATGCAATGCACTTACAATACAATTAGTTAAAATTTATAGATTGTTAATGACTGAATATAAGAACCTTATTTAGGAAGAAGAAAAGAATATGGATCATTAAACTTGCTAACACTATTTTCTTCTCTTTCCAGATGGACTAACTGTTATTTTTTGTTGTTGATGTTCCTCTTCTTAGAATAAGTTTGTGTAGATTCCATGGAATTATGGATACTTGACAGGTTTTAATCAAGGGTGTGATATCTGAGTGTGGTACTCAGTCAAGGTATGAGCCGCATGGGGCGCTCCCACGGACTCATAGATGTGACGCCTTAAGCGTAACATCTGGGGGACTCTGCCCTGGATGCAGTGGTACAAGGCATTCGTTGAATGTCTTTGTAAGTTGTCTAGGTGGGTACGTGATTAACGACACATTAAGAATTTTGAGCTGACCAATGCGCACTGGATACCTGTTTTAAGGCCGTTATTAGCGATTTCGGCTGGGTGACTCCAGGTCTGCAAGATAAATTCACAGATTCTATAGAGAATCGAGGACTTCATTTCCACGCAGCAGGGATATCACATCAATTAGTAATACAGTCATAGAACACCGAACATTAAAATATCGATTTCCTTAAATAGTTTAAGAAACTCGCAGAAGGGGGGTATACTAGACCCATTTATTCAACTCTGTTACAATTTATAGGTACCCTGGTAAGAAGCTTATAATCAGGTAAGGTATTGATAAGCAGGGTGTAATTACGTAGACCATATAGCGGGTTTTGCAATGAGTCCTGTAATAATCATTCTATAGATTGGTAAGCAGAAGGTATTTGAAAGAAGACTAAATTGCAGGAAGGCAAAGTCTTTAACAATAACGGTAAAGATGGATATTCATTTAATTTAAGATGCCACAGATGTTAGGATGTCTAAATCTTTATTTCCCTAGATAAACTGGTCATATGGTAGTAAATATATATATATATGACTTCAGGAAACATGAATTTTTAGACTGCTATATACATTACATTATAAATATTAAGAAACAATGCAATATATGTAATACTCGGAACGTTGGACATGTAATATGCCCTTAGTACTAGGCATGTTATATGATAAGCAAAGATAAGGAGATCTGGGTCTGTCATTTGCATGTACATAAGGAGACGTATTTTTGTAACATTGTTGACAGATAACGGATTAATCCTTTCAGCTTATAACGATGTTTGAGATACATATAATTGTTCTTAAAACTGTATATGGTAATATATGGGATACAAATAGACAGGTGGTATTAAAATCCTGCTCTTTGTGAAATCCCAGGTATATACAGGTATTTATAATGGAATATATATGTATATATTGGAGGAAAATATCCTCAAACCACCTAGTGGTAGTAAGTATGTATTGTAGCCCTCTGACCAGATTCTTAGGAATTGGAAAATGGGCGGGACAAGGTTCTTTTGGAAGATCTGGAAAAGTTTAATTGCTGACATATCTCTCATAAGGTGACACAGAATTGGATAAACATTGTCACAACTGTTGTAACAGTACATATAGAAAGGTTGTTTAAATCCCAAGTGCTTGTTAAGAGCTGACACAAATGTGATTTTATTTTTGTGTTCACAAATCTCTGTAAATCCTAGTTAAATTGAGATGTTCAGAATTAAGGAATTAAGAATAACCCTGATGTTTATGGTCTTATACACCAGGACAGGGGGATGACCATAGGTCATAAAATATGATCATCCTGTTTAAACTGTCACAGTAATGATTGAAACTGTGGGAAGGTAAGTTATCCTTAAAAGCATATAGTGGTAATTTTGATGGTTTTTTTAACCTCTGATAACCAGTACAGACACTCTTGTCCTTTAGGAGTTTTGGAACTCCCAAGATATTGATGTTGTTAGATCAAATGGTAGGACAATTCGTGATTTCTTTTAACCAGAAAATGGAGGAACGCCCTCATGTTAGAAAAGTGGCTTTGCAGAACATGCATTGGATCAGCTGTTTGCAAAGAAACTATAAAATCATAATCACAAGGTAATCATAAGATATTGAGCTAATGGCTGCCTAAAATCTGGTATATGATTGGTCTGTTAACTTGAGTTGTTTCATCTGATCACTACCGGTCCATAGCAGGTAAAAGAATGGTCTCATATTTAAATAGGTTCTACAGGACAATGTTGTGTTATTGGTAATCTATTTGGGTAAAACTTACTAAAAAATTGTGTGTTTGCAATAGATAGGAAAAAGTTTCATTTGGACAGTAATTGTATTATGTATACTAATGTTTCTATTTTCTCAGAACATCAAGGAACAGTCCAAAAATTTGTCAAAGAGCCCAAGACTTCCATGATTCTCCTTCCCAATTAATATACAGATTATTGGACAGGAGAAAGGGGGGGGGGGGTAGTATATGGGTTAGTTCAGGATAAATATATGTGAAAATCCTGAATATCATGACATTTTTGGAGAAATGATTTATGAAAATGTGAAAAGCAAAGGCATCCTAGGATCTGGATGCCATCTAGTGGCTAAAATAATGTGAAAGTTCAATCTGTAGTACTCTCAAATAGTGTCAAATGTGATTTGTAAAAATTTCAGAATGGAGTATACAAAATCATCAAGTATCATAGAGGGTGGGGAGGGACAACTAATGCTCTGGAAGAGTTTCTGTTTCTCGCATCTACAGGGAAACAAGTCAACAGAAGGATATCAAAAGGCTACAGGTGGATCGGATGGAAGAGAAGACATCATGGGTAGGTAGAGAGACATCCAAACTGATACCTCTATTTCCTACATAGATACAGATGAGAAGGACGAGCCCAGCTGTAGACAGACACTATATCCAAAGATGACTGCATGGACCCTTAGATGATCGGACAGGACACAGACCAGAAGTACCGGACACAGATGACCTGAACCAGATGGTCCAAGGGATGATGACATACTCAGAAGACCCCACCACACTATGAGAAGAAGACTTCACAAAGAAACAACTAGGCCTTTAGTTTCCATTGTTGAGGGATATTAGGAAAGGGCTTGCCCACATAGGCAGATTTTTTTGTCCTTGCATAAATATAAAAACAAGGTTTTTTTCCATCTACCTATGGCGGTGCAGGGGAGAAATGCCTCTTCTCAACCCCTTCAATACTTTATACTTTGAACTGTGAAATTACTTTGTTGTAATCTTTTCCAAACTAAATCTTTTCTTTCTTTAGACACCTGTACTAACACAGAACACACACTTACACTAAAATGTTTTTTAACTGTATGTCAGTTTAATCTGTCGAATGCCAGATCACTGTCAACAGGGGGATATGTTACAGAGTAACTCCATTATATACATTTTAGGGACATATATTATCATACAAGGAATGAATTGATAATATTGGCTTCTGTAACCTGAAGCCTAATTAACATCCATACACTGTAGCCTTGGCTGAATAGACAATCCCAGCACACGGCCAGCTCAGCCCACTGATACAGCTAGCCCACATGCTGTGAAAGACACACCCACAGGTTGCAGGTATACCTGAGCACTTGAAATCAGAGGGCTCTCTCCCAAAACCACTGAGGCAGATGTACAATAGCTGCACACAGCTACAAAGCCTCCAGAAGCATGAATTGCTCATCACCAGGACCGATCTCCTTACTAAGGCTAAGTATTGTATACACATGGCTTAATGGCATAGAATAGTTAAATATGTGTTTGTGGTAAAGTAGTTGTGAAACGATTGGCATATAATAGTTAATTTGGAGATACAAATGGCTTAAGGTTAATGATACTTGTGCAAGTATGTGATTGTTATGTGTTGGTGATAATACTCTATGAAATCTGTAATGAATTGGAACAGTAGACAATCTGTAGCATAGCATTCCTGGTATACATTTGTGGATGGTGATTTATAACAGATTGTAGTGGTTTTATATAGTGCATCTTGCTGAAATATAGCATGTGCTTGTAGCAATGGCAGGCTGATACCTGTGGTTACCTGGTGATCTGGTCTTGTGATGGTTCATATAATAAGCAGAGCATACAATATGCTCTGGTTATTGAGATACTGTTTTGGCTTGGAATTGTGAAAGGTGATTAGATGGCTTGGAATTGTAAAATCAGCACATATGCATTATGTTGAAGCTTATACAGTTTGCAATATAGTGGAGTCTTATGGCTTCTGCTATGTGACTATGGCATAGCAAAGAATGCCATGTGTTTGAACTTGCACACTTAAAATGGCTGCTTGCATTCCCTTTTGAACCATATGTTACAGACTTTGGAATCATGGGAGTTTTCCCAAAATGGAGTCTAGCTTCTGTCCCATACGGTCTGTGGACAATGCAGCCACATGCTGCCCCTCCCCCACACACACACAAACACACACATAAACCAATCCCCTAAGGCATTTCTCTAAGATATATATTGTTTCCAATATATATCAATAAATCTAGGATTTAGCCGAGTGCTTTGAGTGATATCTCCCCAGTAATAAATATATATATATATATATATATATATATATACATACAGTACATACATACACATTCACACTTCTTTCATCCTGTTCTTTTCTTATATAGTTTAAATCTGTGAAACTATTATATGGTGACTTGCATTGTATTTGACCAATACTGTTTAATGATAAAAGTGAATTCTATGAGTAGCAATTGTTTGTTGAAATACATTCTTATGATTTACATTCTATATGACTGGCGTGCATTCTTATATGAACAGAATATTCCTAATGATTTAAAGATATATATGTCTAGATGCAACCTCTGCGGGTTTGCTTATAAAAGGTACACAATTAGTGATAAACTATTATAAATCACTAAAGGGTTAAAATTATACATTTGCTTCAAAGATATGAAATATAGTAATATAATACAAGCAATAGAATCAGACAGAGAAAAGGAGGGGAATAGAGAAGGAAAAGGTAAACCCTTTATCATTGCCCCTTATCAGGCAGTAATGTGAAAAGCGCGGACAGAGTGCGAATGGGCGATTGATGATCCTACTCATGCAGAGATTGGAGTGACTGTTTATCCTGGCTTGCTGTCATGAGGGTCTATCTACTAAACCTTGGAGAGGGATAAAGTAGAAGGAGATAAAGAAGCAACCAACCATCTGCTAACAGTCTTTTTCAAACACAGCCTGTGACATGGCAGTTAGAAGCTGATTGGCCGGTACTTTATCGCTCTCCTAAGCTTAGTGCACACATTGAACCCCAAATGCGATACAAACAACACTGAGATGGGTTAAGAGCCAACAAGCTACAATAGTTGGTGAGTAAGCAAAAATTGGGTGATATTTGGTTGGAGAGACATATAACAAGCTTTTGGCAGCTGTCATCAGGGAAACAGCAATTGAAAGAAACAAAAAGTGAACAATGCATTACTAAGAAAAACGGGCAATTAGAAAAAGTGACTAATACAGATGTACTCTCATACATCTAGCCTCAATATGCCACGCAGTGTGAGATGCAACTCTGCTAGTGTTAGGCATCTTTTTCTTGCAGAAAATGCACCTTAGCCACAACATTATACAACTTGTATATTGTGTGTGACGGAGTCTATATACAGAAAAAAGCTGTGGTTGCTACATTGTAGCACATTGTATACAAAATCAGGGACTAAGTCGCATACAGATAGTGTCACATATCAAATTAATCAGAATAGTTCCTGGTATTCACTACCCGCACTGCTTTGCGATTAAAATACAATTTCATCCAAAAATATGCAAGAGAGACACCCAACACTAACAGTGTCTCACGGGAACTAGTGCGCCAATAGGGGATGTTTGGAATGATGTATGAGGACACATATGTAAATTAGGATACGGTTTTAATCGTAAAACAATAGGAGCACTGCGATAAACAGCACTGGTGTGTTTTAGTTAATGAGGATAGATGCATGACAAGTAAAACATGGTCAGGTGAGACACGTTACCCTGAAGTGCCTCCTTTGCTCGTGCCAACTCCTGCTCTTTTTGTGCCAGTTGCACCTTCAGCTCCGTAACAGAAAGCACCTCCGCCGACCGGATGTCATGCGACTCTTCCAGGTCTTTTGCCAACATTTCCTTCATTTGTTGAAGTAAGTGAACCTCATCTTGCAGCTGTGATACCTCTTCCCTTAGCAGCACTACAAATAGTGGAAATACAAACATTACAAGACAGGAAATATATCTAATATACGCAGTAATACAAAGTGTGGATTTGTGACAATGTGTTAACCATTTCTTATTCAATAATATGTCATATGTGGTCATTTGGCCCAGACCCACACACACACCACTCATAAATTGTGGAATATAGATTAAGAATATACAAACAAAGCAATAAACATTTACAAGCAGTATGTTTAGAAACAGACCAAGATGCTGCAAAACCAAGAAACAATTCAAAATAACTGTACTGAGTCAACAAGCAGAACAATACAGTCTTAAATGCATCCCTATGAAAATAAAGACACAGAATCAAAAGCTTTCAGGTAAACAGGACGTGTATATGTATGTATAAAAACCAAAACTGGTCAATAACAATTATTATACTTTTGTATATATTTGAGCAGCACTACTTGAAAAACTTCCACTTGATCATTTATTTTGGGTATAAATTAGCGAATACCCCACATATAGGGGCTGCAGCTCAAACATAGTTGCCATAATATATAACCAGCGCAGAGAAAACTACTATATATATATATATATATATATATATATACATACATACATACATACACACATATAGTATACACATATAGAGTATATATATATATATATATATATATATATATATATATATATATATATAGATGGGGGGAAGCTTATCGGCGCTTAACCGCGATACCAAATAGTACTAGAATGTAGTCCAGGATATTTATAAAAGAACAAGAAAAGTCTCCTTTTTCTAGACACTCCCTATTTATATTAATCGGGCGTCAGCTCCACCTTAAAGAAAGAAGCATTGGTAAGGTGCTTCATGTATAATGTAAACGAAAAGAAGGGATAAGGTGGTTTTAAGCGACCAGTGGTGTCTAATGTTAATCGGAGACTTATATTTCAAAAAAAAAAAATTTTTTATTAAATCTAATATGCACCAATAAAAACAAATAAAATAATAGCCCTATTTACAGGGAGCCAGAAACGTTACTAAAGACTGGATGTAAAATAATATAAAATCAATAATACAAATTTAGATAAGACAAGAGGAAAAAACGTCCTAAAAGTGCAAAAAATTGGACATAAGATCAGCATAAAAAGTATATAAAGTATATATATATATAAAAAGGTTCTTAGCTTTTAGAGAGGATATGTATCATAGCACCCAACGCGTTTCGTCCTATCTGGACTTCATCAAGGGGTGACATACAACTGGGACAGCTCATCTATGTATACCTGTATCAGTAGGGAAGTGATAGCTACATCACTTCCTGTCAATTATCTGGTGTCAAATTTCGTATAATGTTCAAACATTCAAAACACAGAGATAATGCTCTTATATCATAGGGTCACTGTGTAGGGTGAAAACCGCTAAGTAGATAACTGTATTCTATGCATTTAAAGTCCTAAAAACAGTTCATATAGTTGAAAGTCCCGGACTTCCTGTCCGGATCGCGGGTGACGTCACGTCCGCCCCGCTTCCGGCGTCCGGCTTTCTTCATTGCGCATGCGCCGAGTGCGGGTTGTGGAGGGTTCTTTGTCCGGCTTCCCAGTGCGCATGTGCCCGTTCTCCCATCTTATATCAGTGGCTGGGAACGTGTGTATAGTGGCGGCGGCCATTTTCTTGGAGTGCAATACTTCAGTCACTTGGTTATAAGTTGTTATAGAAAGGGGGCTATTTCATAGCCTTCATTGAAGCCATCTGGATGCATGGTGTTGAGTTCAAAGATCCAGTACATTTCACGTTTGGATAAAAGGTTGGATAGGTCCCCGCCTCTTTCGCCCAAAGAGACCAGTTCAATACCCTTGAAGGTTAGTTCGTCAGGATCCGAGTTGTGGTGGGCATGAAAGTGTTTTGGTACTGCATGTGTTAGTACTTTGTTTTTGATATCTCTTATATGTTCCTGTATACGGATTTTTAAGGGTCTTTTCGTTTTCCCTATGTACTTCATCCCACATGAGCACTCAAGCATGTAAATCACTGACACCGTGTTACAGTTGATGAACTGCTTGATCTTGTGCTCTTTTGATCCGTTAGTGTTTTTGAAGGTTTTCCTTGTAGGGTGTACGTACCGGCATATATTACAGCGGCCGCATTTATAACACCCAGTACATTTGGGCATGTTTGATCGTATTTCCGGGTTCTTCAGCATGCTCGGCGCCACCAGGTCTTTGAGGTTTTGTGACTTCCTAAACACCACTGAGGGATCCTTGGGGAGGTAGTCCTTTAAAATAGGATCCATAAGGAGGATGTTCCAGTGTTTCTTAAGGGTTTTCTTAATAGTCTTATCATGTCTGCTGTATGTGGTGATAAACCGTACCGTGTCATCTCGTTTTTCCTTAGTTTTATATTTCAGGAGTTGTTCCCTCTCCAAATTCTTGGCCTTCAGATTCGCTTCTTCCAAAAGGTGGTTCGGATAGCCCTTTTCCCTGAATCTTTCCGTATATACCTGTAGTTGCTGATCTCGGTCTTCAGTGTCCTTACAGTTCCGAGCAATTCTGTTGAATTGTGAAAAGGGGATGTTGTTCTTCCATTGTTGACTGTGATTACTTCGGTAATGTACATAGCTGTTCATATCTACTTCCTTAACATAGTTCTTTGTAATCACTTCGTTGCCTGTATGTGTTAAAACCAAGTCAAGGAATTCTATCTTCTCCGTGCTAGTCTTTGCAGTGAATTGTAAATTCATGGAATTGTTAGATAAATAGGTAAAAAATTCTTTAAAACTCATATCATCACCATCCCACACAAGTAAAATGTCGTCTATATAGCGTTTATAAAATGCAATATTTTGTTGGAATGGGTGATCCTTAAAAATGTACTCATTTTCCCATTCCCCCATAAAAAGGTTAGCGAAACTCGGCGCAAAAATAGTCCCCATAGCGGTTCCACAGATTTGTAAGAAGTAGGTATCTAAAAATTTAAAATAATTCCTTTTCAGAATAAAATTCATCAGTTCACATAAAAAAATTATGTGCTCCTCTGTGATCTCGGCATCTTTCTTCAGAAACCCATTGCAGGCCTCTACACCCTTGTCGTGTTCTATGCAGGTGTAGAGAGATTGGACATCTATGGTGATCCACCGATAGGTGTCTTTCCATTCAAATGAATCCATCAGGTTGAGAACAGATGTTGTATCTTTTAAGTATGCGGGCAGGTTTACCACATGTTTCCTTAGAAATATATCCACGTACTCGGACAGATGTGATGTCAAAGAATCTATCCCAGCCACAATGGGTCTCCCTGGGGGATTCGTCATGGATTTATGCACCTTTGGTAGAAAGTAAAATATGGGGGTGGTGGGGTTGGAGTTAAGCAAGTACTGGTATTCTTCTTTGGTTAGGATCTCGCACCTGAATGCTTTCAAAAGTATAGTTCTTAGTTCCTCTAAAAAGCCGTCTTTTGGGTCTCCTGGGAGAGGGGTATATGAAGTTCTATCCCCCAGAAGTCTGTTTGCTTCTGTGACGTATGCCTCCCGGTCCATGATGACCAACCCCCCCCCTTTATCAGCAGATTTTATAACGATATTCTTGTTCTCCTGAAGTTCTTTGATTGCATTGGTTTCTCTGTTTGTGAGATTCTTCTCCTTGATGGTCCCCATTTCAGTTTCACATAGATCTTTTTTTACTAGATCATAAAAAATACCCACATTATGGCCCTTTGATTCCAGCGGGTAGAACTTTGAAGTGGGTTTCAGTCCTGATTTGGATTGATCATAGTTTCGAATGGCCGCATTTTCCTTTTTAAGAAAGTGCCTTTTGAGTGTTAGCTTCCTTACAAATTTGTTTAGATCTATGAAGACGTCAAATTTGTTCATGCCTTTCGTAGGTGCATAGGAGAGTCCTTTATTCAATAGTGAACTTTCATGTTCTGTTAGCGTGTGGCTTGATAAGTTGAATATACCTTTGTTTGTTAGATGTTCTAATGGAGGTGTCTTCTTTTGCTGTTGTAGAGGTTTGTTCCTCCTGCCCCCTCTACACCCTCTTCTTCTGTTAGTCTTCTCTTTAGGGGTGTTGTGCTCGTAACTTTTTCCTTTGGGATGTTTCTTGTCATGGTTTTGAACCGTGCATTCTTGCCTGGTGATAAAAAATCCTCCTCGTTGGCCGAATTCATTCTTTGTAATGCAGAAAACCTATTGGTGGTCTGTACATTCTGTCTTCTCTGTGTGTAGTTTCTTCCATTCTCCATGCCTCTTCTTGGTACTGTTTGCCAGTATTCCCTTTTTGTTCTTAATTCAGTTTTGTCATTTCCATTAAATCTACTCCAGTTCTTAATTTTGTTATTCTCATAATCTTGCTTGTCCCGTATGAATTTCTTTCCTTTATTTCTTATAACCTCGTCTTCAATTTGCTCAAGTTTCCTATTCAGTACTTTCTCGTTGATCTTAAAATCCTCTTTGTCCTTGAATGCTTCCAATTTAGTTTCAGTTTCTTTAATTTCTGTTTCCAGGGTGGAGATGATGCGTTTTTTTTTCCGTCACCAGGATTTTCATTAGTTTTACTGAACAACTATGGAGTGCGTTGTCCCATTATTTCATGAATTCAGGGTTCTCTGATCCAAACGTGGGTTGTTTGGTAATTCTGAGACCCCTTGGAATTCGGTCCACGCTTATGTAGTGTTCCAAACCTTTTCACGTCCCACCATGCCTTCACTTCTTTGATCAATAGTCTTTCCATACTCCAAAAGATCTCATCAAGTGTGTCTGTATTAGGTACACTCTCAATGATGTTGGTTTCATTAAAGATTTTGTGGCATGCATTATTTCTTTTGTTGGTGCGTTCTCCGGTTCTAAACATACTGTGTGTGTGGTATCGACTTATGAAAGGCAGCCGTGGGCAAATGTTACCGTAGTAGTAGATAGATGGGGGGAAGCTTATCGGCGCTTAACCGCGATACCAAATAGTACTAGAATGTAGTCCAGGATATTTATAAAAGAACAAGAAAAGTCTCCTTTTTCTAGACACTCCCTATTTATATTAATCGGGCGTCAGCTCCACCTTAAAGAAAGAAGCATTGGTAAGGTGCTTCATGTATAATGTAAACGAAAAGAAGGGATAAGGTGGTTTTAAGCGACCAGTGGTGTCTAATGTTAATCGGAGACTTATATTTCAAAAAAAAATTTTTTATTAAATCTAATATGCACCAATAAAAACAAATAAAATAATAGCCCTATTTACAGGGAGCCAGAAACGTTACTAAAGACTGGATGTAAAATAATATAAAATCAATAATACAAATTTAGATAAGACAAGAGGAAAAAACGTCCTAAAAGTGCAAAAAATTGGACATAAGATCAGCATAAAAAGTATATAAAGTATACATAGGTGTGCGCAGGGGGGGTTCCTGGTGCGCACAGGCACCCCCTAATGTCTGGCACCCTGATCTCACATGCCTGATGCAGCGATAGCCGAGCAGGCTGATTACTGTCCCCTCTGCGCTGCACCCTGTCAGGACTGCATTACTGACCAGACACCTGGGTTAATCAAGGGTGCCACTGCCACCGGCTTTCAAACTCCCGGCTCCACCTCCATGTACAAAAACAGCGTGATGTGATGTGATTACATCATGCTGCTCGCATGCCCACCTGTCATACCCGCCACACGCTCACTTCTCTCCTTCTATGCTATGCCAACGCCAGCCACTGATGAGGAGCAGCATGCAGCCAGGGTTCCTCTTAGGAAGACAAATTCAATACTGGCCGGCGGTCGGCAGCAGCATTGACACATCACTCGTTTTTCCAGCAGCAGTAGTACTAGTCTGCGACTGTCAGTGTCAGTGAGTGACTCACTTGTAAGTAAGCTGCTGCAGCTTGCAGGGGAAAGAGAGGGGGAGCCAGACTAGGCTGAGGAGGAGCACTGTAATTGCAGTTAGTGCCATCAGGGGTGTTTGTTTGGTGCACACCACAACATCTGACAATGTATCTGCTTAATTAGGATTGGTACAAGGGTGGATATTTTATATTGCGTTGACGTCAATAGATGGTGCTAGACACGCCCCTCCATCGGTGCACCCCCTAATAAAATGTGCTGCGCACGCCTATGAAAGTATATATATATAAAAAGGTTCTTAGCTTTTAGAGAGGATATGTATCATAGCACCCAACACGTTTCGTCCTATCTGGACTTCATCAAGGGGTGACATACAACTGGGACAGCTCATCTATTTATACCTGTATCAGTAGGGAAGTGATAGCTACATCACTTCCTGTCAATTATCTGGTGTCAAATTTCGTATAATGTTCAAACATTCAAAACACAGAGATAGGTGTCTTTCCATTCAAATGAATCCATCAGGTTGAGAACAGATGTTGTATCTTTTAAGTATGCGGGCAGGTTTACCACATGTTTCCTTAGAAATATATCCACGTACTCGGACAGATGTGATGTCAAAGAATCTATCCCAGCCACAATGGGTCTCCCTGGGGGATTCGTCATGGATTTATGCACCTTTGGTAGAAAGTAAAATATGGGGGTGGTGGGGTTGGAGTTAAGCAAGTACTGGTATTCTTCTTTGGTTAGGATCTCGCACCTGAATGCTTTCAAAAGTATAGTTCTTAGTTCCTCTAAAAAGCCGTCTTTTGGGTCTCCTGGGAGAGGGGTATATGAAGTTCTATCCCCCAGAAGTCTGTTTGCTTCTGTGACGTATGCCTCCCGGTCCATGATGACCAACCCCCCCCCCCCTTTATCAGCAGATTTTATAACGATATTCTTGTTCTCCTGAAGTTCTTTGATTGCATTGGTTTCTCTGTTTGTGAGATTCTTTTCCTTGATGGTCCCCATTTCAGTTTCACATAGATCTTTTTTTACTAGATCATAAAAAATACCCACATTATGGCCCTTTGATTCCAGCGGGTAGAACTTTGAAGTGGGTTTCAGTCCTGATTTGGATTGATCATAGTTTCGAATGGCCGCATTTTCCTTTTTAAGAAAGTGCCTTTTGAGTGTTAGCTTCCTTACGAATTTGTTTAGATCTATGAAGACGTCACCCGCGATCCGTACAGGAAGTCCGGGACTTTCAACTATATGAACTGTTTTTAGGACTTTAAATGCATAGAATACAGTTATCTACTTAGCGGTTTTCACCCTACACAGTGACCCTATGATATAAGAGCATTATCTCTGTGTTTTGAATGTTTGAACATTATACGAAATTTGACACCAGATAATTGACAGGAAGTGATGTAGCTATCACTTCCCTACTGATACAGGTATAAATAGATGAGCTGTCCCAGTTGTATGTCACCCCTTGATGAAGTCCAGATAGGACGAAACGCGTTGGGTGCTATGATACATATCCTCTCTAAAAGCTAAGAACCTTTTTATATATATATACTTTATATACTTTTTATGCTGATCTTATGTCCAATTTTTTGCACTTTTAGGACGTTTTTTCCTCTTGTCTTATCTAAATTTGTATTATTGATTTTATATTATTTTACATCCAGTCTTTAGTAACGTTTCTGGCTCCCTGTAAATAGGGCTATTATTTTATTTGTTTTTATTGGTGCATATTAGATTTAATAAAAATTTTTTTTTTTTAAATATAAGTCTCCGATTAACATTAGACACCACTGGTCGCTTAAAACCACCTTATCCCTTCTTTTCATATATATATATATATATATATATATATATATGAAAGAACAGAAAAAAGGAAGGCGCAATTGTGAGTAAAATAGGAAATCTTTACTGATTAAAAAGTATAGGCTCACGTACATCAAGGTAAAATAATACCGGCTCCCATCTCCAAGACCCCGCAAGAATGCCTCCGGATCGCACCCAGCAGTGCTTCAGACAGGGAAACCACAGCGGCTCTCGTTCAGCTGCGTTTACGTCCAAACTCCAAATCACAGTGTATGCGGCTGTTCGTTTAGCAGTTGGTGTGAGCGTCCCGACCGGTTTCGTCAAGATTGACTTTGTCAGGGGGTGTGGCCAAGCAGAGTGTCCGTATGATATTTATAGCACATCCGTCCTACTACATCTTACACTAAAAATGATCTTTATCCTCTCGTAATATAGTCATTACTATACTCATTCACTATAGATCATTAAAACAAACATATTTGATAACAATTTATATTTTTATCAGCCGAGGATAACACAAGAAACATCAGACAGCAATTAACTCAATAGTTCTTAGATAATTGGACCAGCTGTACATAGTCTAAACATAAGACCAACTGATATCACTCATAGTGCTGTCATACAAGTATGGTAATAATCTTAACATAAACACATTTTATTTAGCGTCCGTCTGTTTCAGTCATTATCCTCCGCTGTCACATGTTTTAAAACACTTTTAATACAACAAATCCAAATAAATAAATGTCACAATATACAAACAAACACATCGATACAGTTTCTTTTCTTATTTCAAAGATATATATCCCCACTTCATTATAATACCATTAATTGTACTATGAGGCACATAGAGGGAAAGAAAGAAATATGCAAGTATACATGCCTACACATATAAATATGTACATGCATGTATACATAAAGGAAACCCAATAAATATGTGTATCTACACCAGTTAATAACAATAATAATGGATATAGCTGGACATTGAATATTGCACCATGTCATGTGTCTCACCACGCACCCTATCGATGTCACTAAGGGGTGATAACACCCAACATACATAGTGGCATCAGTGTGCATGGTCATCCGCACTCCATCAGTGCAAAAAAGGAACAATGTCAAACGTCTCATTAAGCCCATTTGGACTCAATGTTTTAAGTTTATGGATCCAGTATGTCTCTCTTCTTCCTAACTTCTTTAAAAGATCACCACCTCTATCGTCTAGCACCACATGTTCTATAGGTTTAAAAGAAAAATTATTTAAATTACCACCTCCACCCTCCAAAAAATGATGGGGTACACTATGATTAGTTAATTTATTACTTATACTTCTCATATGCTCAAGAATTCTAGTTTTTAGTGTTCTCTTTGTTCTTCCTATATAACTAACCCCACAGCTACATTCCAACTGGTATATCACATGAGAAGTTAAACAATTTGCAAAGCCTTTTATTTTCCATGACTCTGTTGGTTCCCTATTCCAAATCAGCTTTCTATCTTTACTCATAAATTTGCATACTTTGCAATGGCTACAGGGTGCACATCCATTCAGATCTTTTAACCAATTATTCTCATCCTCCTTTCGTAAATTACTAGGGGCCAAAACCGCCTTAAGTGTTTTCGCCCGTTTAAATATCACTTTTGGTTTGTCAGGGAGTACTTTATTCAGAACAGAGTCTAGCATCAGGACATCCCAATGCTAACATAGAATACTTTCAATTTGTTTATTTTTAGTGTTAAAATTTGTTACAAAAGGGACCATTTCTTTATGTTTTACACTATTTTTATCTTTATTTCTATATTTCAGGAGTTCCTTTGTGTCTAACACATCTGCCTTATATTTACATTTTTTAATTATCTCCATGGGGTAGTTTTTTTCCTTAAACCTCTCTGTATATATTGCCGCTTGCTTCTCATATATATCTTCCTCTCCACAATTTCTTCTTAATCTCAGAAATTGTGAATACGGAATATTCTGCAAACAATTTCTGGAATGACAGCTATCAAAGTGTATATAGCTGTTGCTATCAACTTTTTTTAATGTGAGTGTATGTATTAATTTTCTTCCCAGGGGTCCATTCACCAGCATCAAGAACCAGATCTAAAAATTCAATCTTTTCTTCCTGATAGTTAGAAGTAAATCTGAGGTTACTGTTGTACCTGTTAATATATGACATAAATTTTTCAAAATACAATCGATCACCTCTCCATACTATCAATATGTCATCTATATATCTATGAAAACTCAAGATTTTATCAGTAAATTCATTTTCAACAAAGACATTTTCCTCTTCCCAGCGCCCTAGATATAAATTGGCTAGGCTCGGTGCATACGGGGTTCCCATCGCACACCCACAGGTCTGGTTATAGAACTCCCCCTGGAATTTAAAGTAATTATTTTTAAGAATATACTCCAGACATTTTACCAGAAAAAAACCTCATCTCTTTGTTAATAGTTTCATCCTTAGAGAGAAAATAATGAATTGCCTCCAGACCCTTATCATGTGGTATGCTGGTGTACAGTGATTCAACATCCACCGTACACCAGCTGTACCCTTCTTGCCATTCAATTTGATCTACTATATTTAATACCTGTGTGGAATCCTTCACAAAGGACCTAAGCATAATCACGTACTTTTTTTTAAAAAAAAGTCTACATACTCAGATAGTTTACATGTAGCAGAATCTATTCCCACAATTATGGGGCGTCCCGGTGGTTTTTTTTTAGACGTTTATGTATCTTCGGCATATAATAAAATATAGCTATCTTGGGAAACTCATTGAACACATATTCACTTTCTTGTTTACTGATGCACCCATTATCACCCCTTAGTGACATCGATAGGGTGTGTGGTGAGACGCATGACATGGTGCAATATTCTATGTCCAGCTATATCCATTATTATTGTTATTAACTGGTGTAGATACACATATTTATTGGGTTTCCTTTATGTATACATGCATGTACATATTTATACGTGTAGGCATGTATACTTGCATATTTCTTTCTTTCCCTCTATGTGCCTCATAGTACAATTAATGGTATTTTAATGAAGTGGGGATATATATCTTTGAAATAAGAAAAGAAACTGTATCGATGTGTTTATGTTTGTATATTGTGACATTTATTTATTTGGATTTGTTGTATTAAAAGTGTTTTAAAACATGTGACAACGGAGGATAATGACTGAAACAGACGGACGCTAAATAAAATGTGTTTATGTTAAGATTATTACCATACTTGTATGACAGCACTATGAGTGATATCAGTTGGTCTTATGTTTAGACTATGTACAGCTTGTCCAATTATCTAAGAACTATTGAGTTAATTGCTGTCTGATATTTCTTGTGTTATCCTCGGCTGATAAAAATATAAATTGTTATCAAATATGCATGTTTTAATGATCTATAGTGAATGAGTATAGTAATGACTATATCACGAGAGGATAAATATCATTTTTAGTGTAAGATGTAGTAGGACGGATGTGCTATAAATATCATACGGACACTCTGCTTGGCCACACCCCCTGACAAAGTCAATCTTGACGAAACCGGTCGGGACGCTCACACCAACTGCTAAACGAGCAGCCACATGCACTGTGATTTGGTGTTTGGACGTAAACGAAGCTGAACGAGAGCCGCTGTGGTTTCCCTGTCTGAAGCACTGCTGGGTGCGATCCGGAGGCATTCTTGCGGGGTCTTGGAGATGGGAGCCGGTATTATTTTACCTTGATGTACGTGAGCCTATACTTTTTAATCAGTAAAGATTTCCTATTTTACTCACAATTGCACCTTCCTTTTTTCTGTTCTTTCACATGTATCCAGCCGGTGGATCGGCTTTTCAGGAATTGGCAGCAATCACATCAATCTAAAAGGACTGATTATGCTACATTTGAATTGAACTGAGAGAAATATCCCATGCGCAGTTAAAAAATTGTGGTGATTATATGTTCTGATCTAATTGCAGCAGTGGATTATACTCCTGTTATAAGAACATTTCAAAATAAGTTATTGTATGTGTGTTGTTCTGTGTGGTGTTGGTAAGAGTATTAAGTGTGGCCATTGAATACTTGGTTAATCACTATGGAAAAACGCCAGAGGCGTCTAGATGAATGTCACAGGATTTTTTTCTGACCAATTAGGTGGAAAGAATTACATAGAGGATAATGATAATAGCTCATGTGCGGATATAGATACCATTTGTGCACAGGTAGAGAAATTATGCATTCGTGAAATGAGGTTAAACTAGGAGATAACCACCTTAGAGAATTATTTAGAGGCAGGACATATTCCACGTGGATTATGACTGCTAAAAACACCTACATTTGGTAGTGAGAGAGAGGAGTTTGTTGGGGCATGGCATAAAATTCTTGATGCGTGCTCCCATGAGCTTATCAAACTCATTGTCAAGGAAAGAAAAAGATAAGCTGGTGAAGTAGACATAGAAATGTGTGAATTAGAAAAGAGAATTGAGCCTATTAGGGACATCAAAGAATATAAGGATATAAAGAAAGAGAGTGATATGATGGTGAAGAAACTAGAAAAAGAGATTATAGAGACTAAGGTACGCAAGTTTCAGAGGGATATAAATGATTACAAGGAAGGTAAAATTAGAAATTGGAATCCCGTGAGAGAGAGAATAAAGGAGGGAAATTACCAGTATTTTGCACAAACATATAGGAGGAATGAGGTGCCGAGACAAAATAACTGGCAAAATGTACCTTATAGGAATAGAAGAAGATATGAGGAAAAAGAACAATGGAGAATTCCTGTGTCCAATAGGTTCAATGCTCTTCATACACCTAGAAGAGAGGTGAGCCAGGATTTTCCCCGGCAGGGTCAGAGATGGAAGGAGAAAAAAAGAGTTCTTAGAGAGAGTAAATCAGAACAGTCCAAAGATGGGAATAAAAAGGAAAAAACAAGAACAACAAAAAGAGGAAAGAGAGGAGGCAAGAGGGTCAAAAACAAGGAGAGGGAACTAAAAAGTAGTGTATGTATTTTTAATTTATCCAGTTATATATTGAAACATAATGAAGAAAAACTTCTCACACGAGGGTTATCATATGCACCCAATGTAGGACCCAATAATTTTGATCTTTTTATTGATGCAAATAAATTCACCAGATCATTAACTCTGAAAAAACACTTTTCAAAAAAATAATGAATATGTGCCCACAATAGTGAATAAGGAAGAGGGAATTAATATAACAGGTTTGAAGAAATATTCTTCTTACTATCCTATATAATCGTGTGGGAGTAATGTAGAAACATACTCCCGACTAATTATGAGATATCTTGAGGAACTCTGTAGGAAAGACAAAAAAAATAAAGACAATTTAGGTCAGAGGGAAAGAAAAGCCATAAAAGAACTAGAGGAGAATGCCAATATTGTCATTAAAATGGCAGATAAGGGGGGGGGGGGGGGGGGGGGATTGTGATTATAGATAAACAAGAATACTTGGCTGAAGCATTTCGCCTGCTTAATGATGTAACTACATATGAAAAACTATCTGGTGATCCTAGTAAGAGAGTATTGGCGGAAATTAGAGAATTGCTTAAAAGGGGTCATGATAATGGGTGCATCAGTAAACAAGAAAGTGAATATGTGTTCAATGAGTTCCCCAAGATAGCTATATTTTCTTATATGCCGAAGATACATAAACGTCTAGAAAAACCACCGGGACGTCCCATAATTGCGGGAATAGATTCCGCTACATGTAAACTGAGTATGTAGATCTTTTTTTGAAAAAGTACGTGATTATGCTTAGGTCCTTTGTGAAGGATTCCACACAGGTATTAAATATAGTAGATCAAATTGAATGGCAAGAAGGGTACAGCTGGTGTACGGTGGATGTTGAATCACTGTACACCAGCATACCACATAAGCATGATAAGAGTCTGGAGGCGATTCATTATTTTCTCTCTAAGGATGAAACTATTAACAAAGAGATGAGTTTTTTTCTGGTAGAATGTGTTGAGTATATTCTTAAAAATAATTACTTTAAATTCCAGGGGGAGTTCTATAACCAGACCTGTGGGTGTGCGATATGAACCCCGTATGCACCGAGCCTAGCCAATTTATATCTAGGGCGCTGGGAAGAGGAAAATGTCTTTGTTGAAAATGAATTTACTGATAAAATCTTGAGTTTTCATAGATATATAGATGACATATTGATAGTATGGAGAGGTGATCGATTGTATTTTGAAAAATTTATGTCGTATATTAACAGTAACAACAGTAACCTCAGATTTACTTCTAACTATCAGGAAGAAAAGATTGAATTTTTAGATCTGGTTCTTGATGCTGGTGAATGGACCCCTGGGAAGAAAATTAATACATACACTCACATTAAAAAAAGTTGATAGCAACAGCTATATACACTTTGATAGCTGTCATTCCAGAAATTGTTTGCAGAATATTCCGTATTCACAATTTCTGAGATTAAGAAGAAATTGTGGAGAGGAAGATACATATGAGAAGCAAGCGGCAATATATACAGAGAGGTTTAAGGAAAAAAAACTACCCCATGGAGATAATTAAAAAATGTAAATATAAGGCAGATGTGTTAGACAGAAAGGAACTCCTGAAATATAGAAATAAAGATAAAAATAGTGTAAAACATAAAGAAATGGTCCATTTTGTAACAAATTGTAACACTAAAAATAAACAAATTGAAAGTATTCTATGTAAGCATTGGGATGTCCTGATGCTAGACTCTGTTCTGAATAAAGTACTCCCTGACAAACCAAAAGTGATATTTAAACGGGCGAAAACACTTAAGGCGGTTTTGGCCCCTAGTAATTTACGAAAGGAGGATGAGAATAATTGGTTAAAAGATCTGAATGGATGTGCACCCTGTAGCCATTGCAAAGTATGCAAATTTATGAGTAAAGATAGAAAGCTGATTTGGAATAGGGAACCAACAGAGTCATGGAAAATAAAAGGCTTTGCAAATTGTTTAACTTCTCATGTGATATACCAGTTGGAATGTAGCTGTGGGGTTAGTTATATAGGAAGAACAAAGAGAACACTAAAAACTAGAATTCTTGAGCATATGAGAAGTATAAGTAATAAATTAACTAATCATAGTGTACCCCGTCATTTTTTGGAGGGTGGAGGTGGTAATTTAAATAATTTGTCTTTTAAACCTATAGAACATGTGGTGCTAGACGATAGAGGTGGTGATCTTTTAAAGAAGTTAGGAAGAAGAGAGACATACTGGATCCATAAACTTAAAACATTGAGTCCAAATGGGCTTAATGAGACGTTTGACATTGTTCCTTTTTTGCACTGATGGAGTGCGGATGACCATGCACACTGATGCCACTATGTATGTTGGGTGTTATCACCACATAGTGACATCAATAGGGTGCGTGGTGAGACACATGACATGATGCAATATTCAATGTCCAGCTATATCCATTATTATTGTTATTAACTGGTGTAGATACACATATTTATTGGGTTTCCTTTATGTATACATGCATGCACATATTTATATGTGTAGGCATGTATACTTGCATATTTCTTTCTTTCCCTCTATGTGCCTCATAGTACAATTAATGGTATTATAATGAAGTGGGGATATATATCTTTGAAATAAGAAAAGAAACTGTATCGATGTGTTTATGTTTGTATATTGTGACATTTATTTATTTGGATTTGTTGTATTAAAAGTGTTTTAAAACATGTGACAGCGGAGGATAATGACTGAAACAGACGGACGCTAAATAAAATGTGTTTATGTTAAGATTATTACCATACCTGTATGACTACACTATGAGTGATATCAGTTGGTCTTATGTTTAGACTATGTACAGCTGGTCCAATTATCTAAGAACTATTGAGTTAATTGCTGTCTGATGTTTCTTGTGTTATCCTCGGCTGATAAAAATATAAATTGTTATCAAATATGTATGTTTTAATGATCTATAGTGAATGAGTATAGTAATGACTATATTACGAGAGGATAAAGATCATTTTTAGTGTAAGATGTAGTAGGACGGATGTGCTATAAATATCATAAGGACACTCTGCTTGGCCACACCCCCTGACAAAGTCAATCTTGACGAAACCGGTCGGGACGCTCACACCAACTGCTAAACGAACAGCCGCATACACTGTGATTTGGTGTTTGGACATAAACGCAGCTGAACGAGAACCGCTGTGGTTTCCCTGTCTGAAGCACTGCTGGGTGCGATCCGAAGGCATTCTTGCGGGGTCTTCGAGATGGGAGCCAATACTATTTTACCTTGATGTACGTGAGCCTATACTTTTTAATCAGTAAAGATTTCCTATTTTACTTACAATTGCGCCTTCTTTTTTTCTGTTCTTTCACATGTATCCAGCCGGTGGATCGGCTTTTCAGGAATTGGCAGCAATCACATCAATCTAAAAGGACTAATTATGCTACATTTGAATTGAACCGAGAGAAATATCCCATGCACAGTTAAAAAATTGTGGTGAATATATATATATATATATATATATATATATATAAAAAATACACACACAAAGCAATAATCCAGCACTCAGCTACACTCCACGATTCAGCTTGCCCGGTGCCCTCAGAATTTAGGCTGCAAAGCATACAGTCCCATGTAGTATTTGTGAACGGCGGCACTCAGGTCTATATTAATATGAAGAAAGCACCGACACATAGCTATGTCTTTTCATCGATTCAGTGCTGCTGCACTTTTATCAAGATGTGTCACACAGAATAAAAATCATTTTATTCTGTGTGACACATCTTGATAAAAGTGCAGCAGCACTGAACCATTGAAAAGACATAGCTATGGGTCAGTGATTTCTTCATATTAATATAGACCTGAGTGCCGCCGTTCACGAATACTATATGTATATATATATATATATATATATATATATATATATATATATATATATATATATATATGAAATGGGTATAGTTGGCACTCAGAAACACATGTAATGACCGGGGTGCCCTCCTTGGGTAAATGCACAATATGGGTGTCTGCAGTGTCGGAAGCCACAGTCCACTGACCCCTCTACCACAGAAACAGGCGGCACTCCACGGATTTAGTGTAGAATTAAAATTTATAAAACAAACAGCATGAAGAGTCTCTTCATGCTGTTTGTTTTATAAAAAAAATGTCTACACTAAATCCGTGGAGTGCCGCCTGTTTCTGTGGTAGAGGGGTCAGTGGACTGTGGCTTCCGACACTGCAGACACCCATATTGTATAGATAGATAGATAGATAGATAGATAGATAGATAGATAGATAGATAGATAGATAGATAGATAGATAGATAGGTAGGAATCAGGCACAAATAGTGTGAGGGAGATACAGACAGTGAAAAGGATTCACAGACAGAGAGAGAGGGACGGACAGGGAGAGATAGACATAATGAGGCACAATGTGAGTGAGATAGAGACACAGATGGTGGATTGATAAAGAGCAGAAATGTGACAAATATTTAACTACACTATTGTATCTGTGGAGCAGCGGTGCAATCTGTTACAATTATCTGGCGGTAATGTGAAAAGTGCGGACAGAGTGTGAATGGGTAAATGATGAACCTACTCATGCAGAGATTGGAGTGACTGTCTTGACTTGCTGCAATAGTTGAGTTAGCAAAATTGTGGTATGGGGGTATTATATAAAATATATTACACTGGTGCCCCCAAATATCAGCTTGTGCCCCATAATATACCAGACAGAACCAAGGACCCTGCATACATGTATGCTGGTCACATCTCTACTTCAAAAAAGCTGATCTGCAGTGCACTAGAGGGCAGTTCATTCTTTTTTTTTATAGCTAGTTTGGCACATATAGGGGTATATGCAATTAGCGGCAAATCGCGGCAATTTTTCGCCCGTTTTTTAATTCGACACAATTTGACCGTCAAATTCCGGCAAGTGGGTGCCGGAATTCAACAAATTCAATAAAAAAAACGGATTCGACAGTCCCGCTGTCGAAAAACGGGCGATTTGACGGATTTTGATCCAATTTTTAAAAAAACGGAAAAAACGGTAAAAAAAATTGCGTGGGGTCCCCCCTCCAAAGCATAACCAGCCTTGGGCTCTTCGAGCCGGTCCTGGTTCTAAAAATCCGGGGGGGGGGGGGGGGGGAAATGACAGGGGATCCCCCATATTTTTAAAACCAGCACCGGGCTCTGCGCCTGGTGCTGGTGCAAAAAATATGGGGGACAAAAAGTAGGGGTCCCCTGTATTTTTTACACCAGCATCAGGCTCCACTAGCTGGACAGATAATACCACAGCCGGGGGTCACTTTTATACAGTGCCCTGCGGCCGTGGCATTAAATATCCAACTAGTCACCCCTGGCCGGGGTACTCTGGGGGAGTGGGGACCCCTTCAATCAAGGGGTCCCCCCCAGCCACCCAAGGGCCAGGGGTGAAGCCCAAGGCTGTCCCCCCATCCAAGGGCTGTGGATGGGGGGCTGATAGCCTTGAGAAAATTGAAAGAATATTGTTTTTTCCCGTAGTACTACAAGTCCCAGCAAGCCTCCCCCGCAAGCTGGTACTTGGAGAACCACAAGTACCAGCATGCGGCAGAAAAAACGGGCCCACTGGTACCTGTAGTTCTACTGGAAAAAAACACCCAGATAAAAACAGAACACGCACACCGTGATAGTAAAACTTTATTTCACACATGTCGACACATACATACTTACCTATGTTCACACGCCGACCTCTGTCCACTTGTCCAAGTAGAATCCACGTGTACCTGTGAATAAAATTATACTCACCTGATCCAGTGTCCAGATTATAATCCACGTACTTGGCAAAAAAAAAAAAAAAAAAAACGAACACCCGGACCAAACGGACTGAAAGGGGTCCCATGTTTACACATGGGACCCCTTTCCACGAATGCCGCGACCCCACGTGACTGCTGTCACGGAAAGGTCCCTTCAGCCAATCAGGAAGCGCTACTTCGTGGCACTCACCTGATTGGCTGTATGCGCGTCTGCTGGCAGACAGCGCATCGCACAGCTCCCTCCATTAGTTTCAATGGTGGGAAGTTTGCCGTCAGCGGTGGGGTTACCCGCGGTCAGCCGCTGACAGCGGGTGACCTCATCGCTGACCGCAAACTTCCCACCATTGAATATAATGGAGAGGCTTTGCAATGTGCTGTCTGACTGCTCAGACGCGCATAGCCAATCAGCAGAGTGCCAGGACGTTGCGCTCGCTGATTGGCTGAAGAGACCTTTCTGTGACAGCAGTCACGTGGGGTCTCTGCATTCGGGGAAAGGGGTCCCATGTGTAAACATGGGACCCCTTTCAGTCCGTTTGGTCAGGGTGTTTTTTTTTTTTTTTTTTGCCGAGTACGTGGATTATAATCTGGACACTGGATCAGGTGAGTTTAATTTTATTCACAGGTACACGTGGATTCTACTTGGACAAGTGGACAGAGGTCGGCGTGTGAACATAGGTAAGTATGTATGTGTCGACATGTGTGAAATAAAGTTTTACTATCACGGTGTGCGTGTCCTGTTTTTATCTGGGTATTTTTTTTCCAGTAGAACTACAGGTACCAGCGGGCCCGTTTTTCTCCCGCATGCTGGTACTTGTGGTACTCCAAGTACCAGCTTGTGGGGAGGCTTGCTGGGACTTGTAGTACTACTGGAAAAAACAATATTCTTTCAATTTTCTCAAGGCTATCAGCCCCCCATCCGCAGTCCTTGGATGGGAGGGGGACAGCCTCGGGCTTCACCCCTGGCCCTTGGGTGGCTGGGGGGGGACCCCAGATTGAAGGGGTCCCCACTCCCCCAGGGTACCCCGGCCAGGGGTGACTAGTTGGATATTTAATGCCACGGCCGCAGGGCGCTGTATAAAAGTGACCCCCGGCTGTGGTATTATCTGTCCAGCTAGTGGAGCCCGATGCTGGTGTAAAAAATACGGGGGACCCCTACTCTTTTTGTCCCCCGTATTTTTTGCACCAGGCGCAGAGCCCGGTGCTGGTTTTAAAAATACGGGGGATCCCCTGTCATCCCCCCCCCCCGGATTTTTAGAACCAGGACCGGCTCGAAGAGCCCGAGGCTGGTTATGCTTAGGAGGGGGGACACCACGCAATTTTTTTTCTGATTTTTACCATTACATTTTAAAAAATATATATATATATTTTTAAAAATATATAAATAATACTTGTGCCTCCAAAATAGACAAACCAAGTACCTAATCCCTTCTAATATAAATAGATATGCTATTACCAATAAAAAAAAAACACCAAAAAAAACATGTTTTAAATTTTTTTTATTAGATTCCGCCAGCAAAGTGTGGCGGATTGAAAATGACGAATTTACTGTCTAATTTCCAAACTTCAATTGAATATACTTTTGGCAAATTGCCGCATTTGTACCATTGCAGAAATGTCGAATTTGACAAATGTCGAATTTCAAAAAGTCGAATTTGGAAAGTCCGTTTTTTTGACGGAAAGTACTGAATTGCATTGTCATTTTTTATTTTTTTTGGGCGAAAATGTTCCGTTTTGTCGACATTTTCGGGAATTCGACCGCAATTGCATATACCCCATAAACTTTTTGTTCATGGAGAGGTGCACTTTCCACGTGTTTTGTTCAGAGTTGTATTATAAGACATCAAAATACTAATAAAACAAACAAACAAAAAAACAAACAAACAAACCTGAATCTCTCATTGACTATTGAAAAAAAAAAAAAAAAAAAAAAGAAGAAGAAGACATGGGATGCTGTCTGTACCAGTTATTTTCTGGTTACCAATCATGTATCTAGTCCAGGCATGTCCAAACTGCAGCACTCCAGCTGTTGAGAAACTACACATCCCAGCATGCCCTGACATAGCTTTAGCATTCTCTGACAGCAAAACTGTGTCAGGGCATGCTGGAATTTGTAGTTTCACAACAGCTGGAGGGCCGCAGTTTGGACATGCCTGATCTAGTGAATTCAAGAAAATGATGATGATTATAGGATAGCTAGGTACTGATTGGTTGCAGTGGGAAGCCGCGCCACTTTTTTTTTTTTTATATAAATTTTATTAAGTCTAATAAAAAGCAGCAAATAAAAAGCAGCAAATAAAAAATACACTGCCACGTATGGGACATACTGTAAGCCGGTAGCTTTATAAGTATGTATCTTCATAAAATCAAAGGATTTTTTTCTGTAGTGGGTAAAAGTGTTTCTTTGCCGATGATCGTGCCCCTTTAATATCTCACACCTCGGTCAGGCTATACCAAACAAGTACTCTAGTTCTACCTTCCTTGGCATTGTGCCATTACCAATAAAACTTTCTCCACGTCACTAAAGGTGGGTACACACTATTAGATATATCTGCAGATCAATTGATCTGCAGATATATCTATGGACGGATCGGGCAGTGTGCTGTGCATACACACAGCCTGATCCGTCGGGGGACCGACGTCATGAACTGGGCGGGCGGGCGCTCGCGCCCGCCCAGTTCACCTGTCAATCACCGCCGGCCGCCTCAGCATGTGTACGGGCGGTCAGGCGACCGCCCCGTACACACACAGCGACGCGCTAATATATCGTTAGATATATTGGCTGTCGGCTGTGCTGCGCGGCCGACGCGATACGTCTGTGAACGACGGAGTTCACAGACGTATCGCCTGTACACACTGGCCGACAGTCCCGCGATGTATCGGCCGTTCAAGAGAACGGCCGATACATCGACCAGTGTGTACGGGCCTTAACAGGCTTCCTTGTCCATGTGCAACCTGTTTGGATGGTTAATGTTACAAGTGTGTACACTTGGCATAAATTATTGGCAATTACTTTTCTATGAGTCACATATGTGTACAAAACCCAATCCCAGACAAATTGAAAAGACAAGGTGCAAGAAAGCGGTGAGGCAAAAATCAGTCTATATTTCATAACTGTCCAATTTATTTTATAAATTTCCTTATTTTTCTTAATAGGGTGGCTCCTCTCTGATTTATAATAGGGTGATTTACAATGTTATCTAGAAAGAAAATAACAAAACAAATAAGTGTTGCTGTAAACACATGTCAGAGGCACATTAGCCCCCCTATGTGTCTCTGAATTGGGACATTCATAGAATATGGCTGACTTAAAATACTTTGGGGGGGAATTCAAATGTTTGAAAAGTCAGTTGGGTGTCTGTTTTTTCCTATCTAATAGACAGGAAAAAACAGGCACCCAGATAACTTTTGTTGTTTTGTTGTTTAATTTATATTTAAAAAAATAATTTATGTGCTGTGAATGTTAAATTGGTTGTTATTCCTAATTGTTTGCAAACATATCCTGACTTTAGCTACAGATTATGTATCAGCAGGGCCTTCACATTTTCTATTTGTTTTGTTTTTTTCTGTTTTGTAGAATTTGTTGGCACTCTGTGACAAATATTTAACTACATTATGCAAATTCCCCCAATTCAAATGTTATCTCCCCTGATATCCCATCTAAAGTGATAGGAGATCGCAAGGGGCAACATACAAATGAGGTCCCCTATCGTACCCATTAGCGTCGGGTTTAGCCGCATAAAACGACTAAACGAATGGGTGCGATCAGGAAAAGTGCCGTTTGGGCATCCAAACTGATTACTTTTCACACATTTCAGCTTGCCACACCTGGCAGGTGCGAGCTGAAATGTAGACGCCAGCAACCGATCGTGCCTAAACGGAGCTACATTAGAATAGCTTTATTCGACACCATCTAGTGGCTGCCAGCGGTATAGAGAATTGAATCTCGCCCAAAGATGTGACCACCAAGTGCCTACTCCTACAGTCTCTGTGAGCAACACTTCTAAACCTACAGCAAACAGGACACGCTTACGTCAGTCTGTTAATGCCTTATGTTGCTTTGCTGTGTTGTTACAAGCAAGTCTAAAGCAATTTCAATTTATACATGTTGTTACGAAGTCCACATTAAATGTGAAAATAGTGACTGCAGATTAAGAATTAAAAAATGTTTACCAAAACCTAGTTTAAAATAGCTAAAATATCTTAATGCGTATGTTGGACTGGGAGGAGGTCATACCAAGTGACTCCTTACACTAATATACAGAATAGTTCTGCAGTACCCACAGGCAAAGGTAAAAGTATTTCACAGAGCAAAGCAACCTAATGACAATTTATAGGTCTCCCTGGCAATTAAGTTTGGAACTGGCCAGTTTAAGTGATCCTGATGCCATAAACATCAAATGTCAATTTGAAAGAAGTTTCAAAATTAGATGTATATGGCAATAGTTGAATTTCCCATATAGGATAGTTCTGCATAGTCTCATTTCTTGTTTTGTTATCTAAAGACTTGCAAATTGCCCTACTGCAGAGGAAAGGAAACATAATGGCATCTGATGCTGGTCCATCCCATAGATCATTGGTTTTCAAACGTGGTACTCAAGGTCCCCCCAACTGCCCAGGCTTTAAGGATATCCATGCTTAGGTGTGATACCCCACTTCTAGTGAGAACATTTACAGTTTCTTTGTAAATACTGCCATTATATACATGCAGCCAGAGCATCATTGGTGACAGTGGACTAGACCTACAGAGCTAGTGCATGCTGAATGGGAACTCTCACCTGCGCGCTAGCTACACAGATGTCACATGCTGCTTCAGGGAGAGGCTGGCTCATGCTGCTACTGTGACTGTTGGAGGTCACATGCAACTCCAGACAGAGGCTGGCTCATGCTGGCTGGTGTGACAGTTGGTAGTCGTTGAGCAGCCATTTTAGAGGAGATATGGTGGCTGGCAGTGAGAAGTGCTGCACTATCTATACGGTCCTGACTACTGTTCTTGGTGGCCATAGGGGGAGAGCAGTAGACGGAGGGCAGCTGTGCGTCTTCCCCCAGCAAGCAGCAGGTGGAGAGTCTGCAGCCAGAGAGGCGGCACGGAAGGTGGCCCCAGCTTGGAGTGGCAGCTGAAGAGGGGTGAGCCAGCTGCAGCACTGATCAGGCTGTAAATCCCTAATTACTGCAATACTGACATCACCATGGGAATTAGAGCAGAGCTTCCCCAAAAGCTAGTTCATGACTCGGCAGCAGCTTCGCCATACCTTTAAGTCACTTGATTACTACACATATAGTAACAATAGCATATCGATTACCGGAGAAAGTGCCATGTTAGCTCCCTGCGAAGTAGCTAGTACACCTAGAGGCAGGCAACCTCATTTACTGAAGGAAAGTAATAATTTATAGTGCACTGGTGCAAGAGGAAACATGACTATGTAAACCTGTTTTAAAAGACTACTATCTAGGAAACAAGTGGAAGTCAGTGATAGCACTAAAGGGAAGCAGGGATGGAGCAAGTCTTCCGCCAGTACTAGAGACACTACAGCTCCCTAAAAGTACTCTCTTCTGGCGTGGCCAGGACGGGCATGGAGTAGCACACACATTGTGCAACTCTCCAGCCAAAATATCCTGCAACTCTATCCTGCGGTTCCCCCTGGGACTGACCTGTGGACAAGGGCTGGGTGAATGACTGGTGCCCCCCCTGGAGTGCCCTGGACCGGCTGCTGCTGTCTCCCCGGCCGTTTGGAAGCCGTCCTGTGTGTGGCCTGGTGAGTGCTGGAGCTGCTTTGTGACGCCGCGGGCTCGCGCTCCCTCTTCACCCGGAAGTTCGGCTCCGTCACCTTTGACCCCCGCCTGCCGCTGCGGGCGGGTGTACGGAACGAGAGCGCACAGCACACCGCTCTGTTCTGCTGTGTGGACACCTGGAGCGTCCTCTGAGCGGTGCTCTACCCAGCCTGCAGTGTCTGACCTCGCTGGCCCACGGACCGCTCCCCGGACCTCTGCTGCTCTATATACACGCCACGGAGATACAGGGGTTTGTTTTCCTGCTGCGGGGGGTGCTCTTGCTGGGAGTCAGTGCTGGGATTGTCACCCTCTCTCCCACCTCCTCTATCCTGGATATTATAAATATATACTCCTGCCCATATAAATACAGGAACTGAGCCTTAAAGGGATAGCGACTGTTCAGGTGGGAAGTTGCCTAATTCCCTGCTTCAGCCCACAGCTCTCAAAATCCACTGTGCCGATATTTTGCGATACAACCATCTATATATATATATATATTCTTCCCGCACTTCTTGGCCCTCTCACAGTGTGCTAGTGCCTGCGCCTCCTCTCTCTGCCTGCATTGCTTTGATATATAACTGGTCGAGTGCTGCGGCATTGTGTTATCCAAAATGGTGAAAGGCCGCCAACAGAATGTGGCGGCGGGCGCGATGGAGAAGTTTGTCCGCAATCCCGGTCCTCAACAGCAGAGGAGGGAGACTATACATTCTGAGGCGTCGCCCCCATCTCCTGCATACAGTTCTGCTTCGTCCGAACCGCCCGATGCTACATTACAGAGAGTGTTGGATGCCGTGACTGCTAGTGAGGCCCGTTTGGCTGATAAAATTGGGCAGGTGCAGTCTGACCTCTCCATTATCCATCAAGACCTTCAACGGGTGAGGGAGAGGGTGGGTGAGGCCGAAACCCGTATCTCCAATGTCGAGGATACTGTCACCCCGCTGGGACGACGTACTGATACTTTGGAGTCTCAGATGACTGATGTGCGCAAAAAACTAACGGATATGGAGGGACGCTTACGGCGCAATAATGTCCGCTTCATTGGTTTGCCCGAGAAGGAGGAAGGCTCATTTCCTGAAGAATTTCTAGAAAAGTGGCTCAGGAATGCATTTGGGTCCAAAGAATTCTCACCTCACTTCACAATAGAACGAGCTCATAGAGTTCCGATGCGCCCATTGCCTCCGGGGGCCCCGCCCCGTACCTTCATCGCCAAGTTCCTCCATTTCCGTGACCGGGACACTGTTCTGAAACTTGCTCGCACGAAAGGCCCTCTAAAATGGAACGGGTCGCCGATATCGTCTTCCCGGATTTTGCGGTGGAGGTGCAGAAGGATAGGGCTCAATTTCTGCCTGTTAAGAGAAGACTCCGTGAACTCGACCTGCCATACGCTATGCTCTTTCCATCGAGACTGCGAGTAGTGGCTGATAGTGAAACAAAATTTGTTGCGACTCCTCGCGAGGCGTTGATGTGGCTGGATAGACGCTTCCCGGCGGGACGGGCTCTTGCTGATCCTTGATTGCTTCATGTGACTCTAGTTGCAATAGATTTCCTGTGCAGGATATGATTATATGTATATTTACTGGGGGGCTGCAGGATAAGGAAATGTTGAATTATCTATGTGCTGCTCCTTGAGGATGTGGGGGTGGAGGGAAGGATAATTTTTTGCCTGATTTTTCCTCTCTCATATAGGCCAGTTATATTTCTATTGATGGGTGGCGGGGGATGGGGGAGCCGGGGGGGTGGGGGGGATATATATGTGGTCCAAATATATCCGATAGTATTTTGTTCTTAAGTCCCGGGGGGAGACTTTATATGTTTCGCCCCTTTTTCTACCTTTTAGGGGTGATCTAGTTTAATGGCTGAGTGTTTTTGTTTGTGTTTTGTTTTCTCTTTTCTCAGGGTCATTATATTCTTGGCTCCACCCAGAATATAGCTCGTTGTGTGCTTTGTGTTTGAGTCAGTGTTCTGTTTGGGGATCCAGGTATGCTGCAGGTTGGGAGTAGTGTACAGGGTGGGGGGAGAGGGGAAGTTAAAGGCTATGGTTATTTTTTGTATGGATGTTTGGAGTTTGTGTATGTGTGGCTTACGAATCTATTCATTGAGCAGTGGTGCCTTGTGATTGCGTGCCGCGAGGGTGGATCTGGCTGGCTGCGGGCTGTAGCCCCTATTATTATATCGACTTCTCATGGTTGGACTTAGGATGTTGTCGTGGAATGTGCGGGGACTTAAGAGATCTCTGGTGCTTAGACAAATCAAACAGTATGCCGCTGATGTGGTGTGTCTTATGGAAACTCACCTGGTGGGTGGTAGGACCCTTGCCATTAAAAGACCTTGGGTAGGTTGGGCATTCCATTCTACACACACTTCTGCCTCTCGGGGGGTCTCTGTCCTTGTAAAGAGGACCGTTCCCTTTGTGCTGGACTCAGTACAATCGGATCCATGGGGGAGATATGTGTTTTTAAAATGTAGAATTCATTGTACACCTCTGCTTTTATTGTCCGTATATGTGCCTCCCCCGTACTCCTCCGATGTCCTGAAAAAAGCTGCAGGGTTTATGGCCTTGTCACCGGGAACACCTGTGGTTTGTCTGGGGGATTTCAATAATGTGTTAGATGTAGAGATGGATAGATTCTCTACTACTCCCTCTGGTCCACATTCTGGAAGGAATGGCTTTGCTGATGTTGTGTCGGGGTTGGGCCTGGTCGATCCCTGGAGACTGAGACATACATCTGTTAAACAATATTCATGTTTCTCACATTCCCACTCCTCGTTCTCTAGGATTGACCTGGCCCTTCTCTCGAGCGACCTGGTTCCTAGGGTTCGGGATAGTGGATTTGAGACTAGAGGTATATCGGATCACTCCCCTTTAACATTGGTCTTGGATTTTAATTGCTCCAGGGGTCAGGCTGTGTGGAAGTTCAATCCGTTCTGGCTTGTACATATGGGCGATGGCTCCGATTTGGTGGCTGCATGGCGGGAATTTTTTGAGATAAACAAGGCTGGGCAGTCTCTCTCTAATTTATGGGATGCGTTTAAGGCCTTTTTGCGGGGAACCTTAATTAAACGAGTGGCTAATTTAAAATCCTTTTTTAGGCACCGGGAGTCCGAACTGGAGGCCCTAAGTGTTGCTGCAGAAGCACAATATTTACAGGATTGTTTGGATAGTTCCAAATCTGCATGGTTGTCAGCCCAGGGGGAGTGGAGGGAATATCTCATGGAAAAGACTCAGCATAGACTCCTCTTCTCCTCTCATGCCTTTTATGCTTCTGGGGACAGGCCGGGATCGTATTTAGCCTCCATGGCACGGGGTGAGAGATCCTCTAACACCGTGGTTGAAATTGAGGCCTCAGATGGTACCATTTTATTGCAGACTCCACAGATTGCATCGGAATTTGTGTCCTATTATAGGCGATTATATAGCTCTAAATTAGACTGTACCCCGATGCAATTAGATGAATATTTACAGACTATACAGATCCCCTTGCTGACTTGTGAGGCACATGACTTCCTCGAGGCACCTATTTCGCCAGAGGAGATTGTGGCTGCTATCAATGCTGCTCCCAATGGGAAGGCTTCGGGACTAGACGGCATACCGTCTGAGCTCTATAAACGTCATTTAGATTTTTTTGTCCCCCAATTACTTGAGTTATATAATCAGATATTTACACAGGAATCCCTCCCATTGTCTATGGCGGAGGCATTGATTGTTGTCCTTCCGAAGCCTGACAAGGATCACAGGAAGGTTGACTCTTATCGACCTATCTCCCTTCTGCCGACCGACATTAAAATTCTGGCCAAAGTCCTGGCATGTAGACTGAATCAAGTCATTACGCAGCTTATACACCCCGATCAGACAGGGTTTATGCCCAACAAATCAACATCCATTAATCTCAGACGTTTATTTACCCATCTACAGATCCCCCGTGAGGCACCCTCATCCATAGTTGTATCATTGGACACCGCTAAGGCCTTTGATTCCATGGAGTGGGAGTACATGTGGAGCATCATGCGCAAATTTGGTATAGGCCCCAACTTTATTAAATTTGTTCGGTTGATGTATTCCTCTCCCCTGGCCAGAGTGGCGGTGAATGGTTTTGTATCACACTCCTTCCCTTTGTCTAGAGGTACACGTCAGGGGTGCCCACTGTCCCCTACCCTGTTTGCTATGGCCATTGAACCCCTTGCATGCCTTCTGCGGGCGAACTCTGAGATTTTTGGTTATAAAGTGGGCACCAGGGAGGAGAAAATAGCTCTGTATGCCGATGATATTCTGCTATTTGTGGATCGCTATGCTGAGTCTATGCCTAAGATTTTAGAAATTATTAATAAGTTCGGGTGTTACTCTGGGCTCCTGATTAACTGGGATAAATCCTCCATTATCCCGTTTCAGGGCGAGGTCCCTGCCTCCCCATTGGTTGCTCTCCCATTAAGATGGGTGAACTCCTTTAAATATCTAGGCATTTGGGTATCTAATGACCCTCACAAATTTACCTCCCTCAATGTCACACCGCAAATAACTTATCTTCGCAATAAAGTGAAGGTCTGGGGGAAATTGCCTCCGACAGTTACAGGGAGGGTTAACATGGTGAAAATGGTCTTTCAGCCCAAACTCCTGTATATTCTACAACAATCCCCTGTATACATCCCTCAGAAGACTTTTAAACAAATTGATGGTTTGCTATCTTCTTTGGTTTGGGCTAGTAAACGGGCACATTTGAAACTTAATACTTTGACCAGGTAAAAAATTTCAGGGGGTTTGGCTCTTCCCCACTTTCGCTTTTATTACTTTGCAGCACAATTAGCACATCTCTGGGAATGGGTTAATGATTCTGACATTTCGAGTCTGCACTCACAGTTGGTAATGCAGGAATACCAAGGTGGTTCCCCATTGAGACTGCTTCTCTGTGGAAACGTCAAAATGTCAACACTACCACTCATAAAACAATATATTAATATTTGGAGGCTGGTGCACCTTATACTGCAAGGACAGGGTATTGACCCTGATACTCCACTGGACAATAAATATGGATTGCCCGAGTTATGTCAGCTTCAAATCAGGGGGGAATGGGAACCATGGGGAGTGATTTCATTGGGACATTTATACACTGATGGGGTTTTTAGATCCTTTCAGTAGCTTCAACATGAATTTAATGTCCCCTCTGCATATTTTTTTCGCTTCCTCCAATTGCGACATGCTATGTCTGCCCAATTCCCTGATGGCCCTCCGGCGCTTACTGATTCCCAGGTCAAATTACTACTGCAAACGGTTGGACCCGCACATTTAGTCTCCAAAATATACGGCCGTTTACTTCAAATGCATCATATAGACCCCCTTGTTTCCCTCAGGACTAAGTGGGAGTCTGATCTGGGTCCATTGTCGGATGACATATGGGAGGGTGCTCTGGGATCGTGCCGGATATCAACTTCATCTGTCCGATATCAGCAAATTCAGTTGTTTGTACTACATAGGGTATATATGACCCCAGTGAGGCTGTCACATATAGGGGGATCCCATAGCTCAAAATGTCCCAAATGTGGTAGTCTGGGAGCAGACTTTTGGCATATGATCTGGCTATGTCCCTTGGTGTCGGCTTTTTGGAAAGAGGTTATGCGTGCTATAGTTGATACAGGTGTCCCCTCTTCCGTACTTACACCTATCTCTTGTATATTAGCGGCTATAGATGAGGAGGTTCTGGATCCACCCGGTCAACGCTATGTTGTGAACCTCTGTGCTTTGGCCAAGGTTTGCATAGCCAGACTGTGGTTGGCTAATGAAGCCCAAGCCCCACAATCCTGGATTTCTCTGGTTAACACCTCTGTTACACATGAAAAATGTGTATTCCTGGCTAGGAATGCGGAAAAAAAGTTTATTGCTATATGGGGAAAGTGGATGAGTTCTCGCTATTTCATTTCACGGATAAGTACTGTTGAGCCCTAGAATTATTTAATCAACTGTTATGAGTGCCTTCTGTGGGAGATCTGTGGGGTGTGTGGCCCACGGCCAGCCGGGTTCAAATGAATGTTAATACCGTGGTAACGTGTACTGCGCTGTGTGTAAAATATATAGTAACACTTGGTCATCAATGCTCTATTGATATATGACTTTGACTGGGATACGTGTCCGCACGTACCGCTATGCTCTTTATATACAACCGTAAGCCTGTTGTTGTTTTTACTTTTTTTTAGTTGTTTTATTTGTTTTATTTTATATTTCAATGTTTGTTATGTATTGCCATTGGCAATGTTTAAATGTTAAATCAATGCAAAACCCAATAAAAATGTATTGAATTTAAAAAAAGTACTCTCTTCTAGTTACATTCAGAGGCATAAAGTACACGTGCATTATTAATGGATGGCTACTACTGAACTACTGATGTAAAAGTAAGCTAGTTCAACAAAAGCAATCTGTTAAGAGTGTTACATTAACACCAGTGTTTCTCAGAAGGAATCGAGTCTTAAAACGGACATTAGCAGGCATACTGGGCACAGTGAGCTTTGGGATTAAAACAAGAATTTACTCACCGGTAATTCTATATCTTGTAGTCCGTAGTGGATGCTGGGAACTCCGTAAGGACCATGGGGAATAGACGGGCTCCGCAGGAACTGGGCACTCTAAAGAAAAGATTAGGTACTATCTGGTGTGCACTGGCTCCTCCCTCTATGCCCTCCTCCAGACCTCAGTTAGGGAAACTGTGCCCGGAAGAGCTGACATTACAAGGAAAGGAAATTTTGAATCCAGGGTAAGACTCATACCAGCCACACCAATCACACCGTACAACTTGTGATAACCTTACCGAGTTAACAGTATGAACAACAACTGAGCCTCACTCAACGGATGGCTCATAACAATAACCTTTAGTTAAGCAATAACTATATACACGTATTGCAGAAAGTCCGCACTTGGGACGGGCGCCCAGCATCCACTACGGACTACGAGAAATAGATTTACCGGTGAGTAAATTCTTATTTTCTCTGACATCCTAGTGGATGCTGGGAACTCCGTAAGGACCAAGGGGATTATACCAAAGCTCCCAAACGGGCGGGAGAGTACGGATGACTCTGCAGCACCGAATGAGCAAACACAAGGTCCTCCTCAGCCAGGGTATCAAACTTGTAGAATTTTGCAAATGTGTTTGAACCCGACCAAGTAGCCGCTCGGCAAAGCTGTAAAGCCGAGACCCCTCGGGCAGCCGCCCAAGAAGAGCCCACCTTCCTTGTGGAATGGGCTTTAACCGATTTTGGATGCGGCAATCCAGCCGCAGAATGAGCCTGCTGAATCGTGCTACAGATCCAGCGAGCACTAGTTTGCTTTGAAGCAGGAGCACCCAGCTTGTTGGGTGCATGCAAGATAAACAGCGAGTCAGTCTTCCTGACTCCAGCCGTTCTGGAAACATATTTTCAAAGCCCTGACTACGTCCAGCAACTTGGAGTCCTCCAAATCCCGAGTAGCCGCAGGCACCACAATAGGTTGGTTCAAATGAAACGATGACACCACCTTTGGGAGAAATTGGGGACGAGTCCTCAATTCTGCCCTGTCCATATGGAAGATCAGATATGGGCTTTTACATGACAAAGCCGCCAACTCCGACACACACCTAGCCGATGCTAAGGCCAACAGCATGACCACTTTCCACGTGAGATACTTTAGTTCCACGGTCTTAAGTGGCTCAAACCAGTGGGATTTCAGGAAATCCAACACAACGTTAAGATCCCAGGGTGCCACTGGTGGCACAAAAGGGGGCTAAATATGCAGCACTCCCTTAACAAATGTCTGAACCTCAGGCAGTGAAGCCAGTTCTTTTTGAAAGAAAATGGATAGGGCCGAAATCTGGACCTTTATAGAACCCAATTTTAGGCCCATAGTCACCCCTGACTGTATCTTGGAACAGACAGGGCCCTTGTTGCAGCAGGTCCTGTCTGAGAGGCAGAGGCCATGGGTCCTCTGTGCGCATTTCTTGCAGTTCCGGGAACCAAGTCATTCTTGGCAAGTCCGGAACAATGAGCATTGTTCTTATTCCTCTCTTTCTTACTATTCTCAGTACTTTTGGTATGAGAGGAAGAGGAGGAAACACATATACCGACTGGTACACCCACGGTGTCACTAGGGCGTCCACAGCTATCGCCTGAGGGTCCCTTGACCTGGCGCAATATCTTTTTAGCTTTTTGTTGAGGCGGGACGCCATCATGTCCACCTGTGGCAGTTCCCATCGGTTTGCAATCAGTTGGAAGACTTCTTGATGAAGTCCCCATTCTCCCGGGTGGAGGTCGTGTCTGCTGAGGAAGTCTGCTTCCCAGTTGTCCACTCCCGGAATGAACACTGCTGACAGTGCTTGCACATGATTCTCCGCCCATTGCAGAATCTTTGTGGCTTCCGCCATTGCCACCCTGCTTCTTGTGCCGCCCTGGCGGTTTACATGAGCGACTGCCGTGATGTTGTCTGACTGAATCAGCACTGGCCGGATTTGAAGCAGGGGCTCTGCTTGACTCAAGGCGTTGTATACGGCCCTTAATTCCAGTATATTTATGTGTAGAGAAGTCTCCGGACTTGACCACAGCCCTTGGACATTTCTTCCCTGAGTGACTGCCCCCCATCCTCGGAGGCTTGCATCCGTGGTCACCAGGACCCAGTCCTGAATGCCGAACCTGCGGCCCTCGAGAAGGTGAGCACTCTGCAGCCACCACAGAAGAGACACCCTGGCCCTCGGGGACAGGGTGATCAGCCGATGCATCTGAAGATGCGATCCGGACCACTTGTCCAACAGATCCCACTGAAAAATTCTTGCATGGAACCTGCCGAAGGGAATGGCTTCGTATGAAGCCACCATCTTTCCCAGGACTCGCGTGCAGTGATGCACAGATACCTGTTTTGGTTTCAGGAGGTCCCTGACCAGAGATGCTAATTCCTGGGCTTTCTCCACCGGGAGAAACACCTTCTTCTGTTCTGTGTCCAGAATCATGCCCAGGAAAAGCAGACGCGTCGTAGGAATCAGCTGTGACTTTGGAACATTCAGAATCCAGCCGTGCTGTAGTAACACTTCCTGAGAGAGTGCTACGCTGAACAACAACTGCTCCCTGGACCTCGCCTTTATGAGGAGATCGTCCAAGTACGGGATAATGATAACTCCCTTCTGCCGAAGGAGTATCATCATTTCGGCCATTACCTTTGTAAATATTCTCGGTGCCGTGGACAGGCCAAACGGCAACGTCTGGAATTGGTAATGACAGTCCTGTACCAAAAATCTGAGGTACTCCTGGTGAGGTGGGTAAATGGGGACATGCAAGTAAGCATCTTTGATGTCCAGCGATACCATAAAATCCCCCTCTTCCAGGCTTGCAATAACCGCTCTGAGCGATTCCATTTTGAACTTGAATTTCTTTATATAAGTGTTCAAGGACTTTAAATTCAGAATGGGTCTCACCGAACCGTCCGGTTTCAGTACCACAAACATTGTGAAATAGTAACCCCTTCCCTGTTGAAGGAGGGGGACCCTGACAATCACTTGCTGGAGGTAGAGCTTGTGAATTGCCGCCAGCACTACCTCTCTTTCCATGGGGGAAGCTGGCAAGGCTGATTTGAGGTAACGGCGGGGGGGAGTCGCTTCAATTCCAGCTTGTATCCCTGAGATACAATTTGTATAGCCCAGAGATCCACCTGTGAGCTAACCCACTGGCTGCAGAAGTTTCGGAGACGGGCCCCCACCGCACCTGGCTCCGCCTGTGGAGCCCCAACGTCATGCGGTGGACTTAGTGGAAGCAGGGGAGAACTTTTGTTCCTGGGAACTGGCTGCATGGTGCAGCTTCTTACCTCTACCCCTGCCTCTGGCAAGAAAGGATGCGCCCCTGACCCTCTTGCCTTTTTGGGAACGAAAGGACTGCATTTGATAATACAGTGCTTTCTTAGGCTGTGAGGAAACCTGAGGCAAGAAAGTCGACTTTCCAGCTGTCGCCGTAGACACGAGGTCCGACAGACCGTCCCCAAACAATTCCTCACCCTTATAAGGCAAAACCTCCATGTGTTTTTTAGAATCAGCATATCCTGTCCATTGCAGAGTCCATAAGACCCTCCTGGCAGAAATGGACATAGCATTAATTCTAGAGCCCAGCAGGCAAATGTCCCCCTGAGCATCCCGCATATATAAGACGACGTCTTTGATATGGCCCAGGGTTAGCAAAACAGTATCTCTGTCGAGGGAATCTATGTCGTCTAACAGAGTATCTGTCCACGCTGCTACAGCACTACACATCCAGGCTGAAGCAATAGAAGGTCTCAGTAGAGTACCAGAGTATGTATACACTGACTTCAGGATAGCTTCCTGCTTTCTATCCGCAGGCTCCTTAAGGGCGGCCGTATCCTGAGACGGCAGGGCAACCTTTTTAGATAAGCGTGTCAGCGCCTTGTCCACCCTAGGGGATGTCTCCCAACGTAACCTGTCCGTTGGCGGGAAAGGGTACGTCATCAGTAACCTCTTAGAAATCACTAATTTCTTATCAGGGGAACTCCACGCTTCTTCACACAATTCATTTAATTCATCAGATGGGGGAAAAGTCACTGGTTGCTTTTTCTCCCCAAACATATAAACCCTCTTGGTATTAACAGGGTTACTCTCAGAAATGTGTAATACATATTTCATTGCAATAATCATGTATCGGATGGCCTTGGTCATTTAGACTGTAAATGTGCCTCATCATCGTCGACACTGGAGTCGGACTCCGTGTCGGCATGTGTGTCAACCATCTGAGATAGAGGGCGTTTATGAGCCCCTGATGGTTTCTGAGTCGCCTGGGCAGGTGCGGGCTGAGACCCCGGCTGTCCCAAGGCTACAGCGTCATCAAACCTTTTATGTAAGGAGTTTACATTGTCATTTAAGACCTTCCACATATCCATCCAATCAGGTGTCGGCCCCGACGGGGGCGACACCACACTAATCTGCCCTTGCTCCGCCTCCACGTAACCTTCCTCATCAAACATGTCGACACAGCCGTACCGACACACCGCGCACACACACAGGGGATGCTCAGACTGAGGACAGGACCCCACAAAGTCCTTTGGGGAGACAGAGAGAGAGTATGCCAGCACACACCACAGCGCTATATTTATATATTTTCACTGCTAATAAGTGATTTACCCAATAGCTGCTTTTTTTGTATTATGTGCGCCTAAATTTATGTGCCCCCCCCTCTCTTTTTAACCCGTCTTGTACCTGGATACTGCAGGGGAGAGCCTGGGGAGCTGCGCTTCCAGCAGAGCTGTGAAGAGAAAATGGCGCTGGTGTGCTGAGGAAGAAGGCCCCGCCCCCTCAGTGGCGGGCTTCTGTCCCGCTTTCCATGTAAAAAATGGCGGAGGTTTTTACATATATACAGTGCTAGACTGTATATATGTATTTTTTAATGCCAAAGATACTTCAATTGCAGCCCAGGGCGCCCCCCCCCCCCTCCCAGCGCCCTGCACCCTACAGTGACCGGAGTGTGTAAGTGTGCTGGGAGCAATGGCGCACAGCTGCGGTGCTGTGCGCTACCTTAATGAAGACAGGAGTCTTCAGCCGCCAATTTCGTCGTCTTCAAGCTTCTGTTCTTCTGGCTCTGCAAGGGGGACGGCGGCGCGGCTCCGGGAACGGACGATCGAGGACAGGTGCCTGTGTTCGAACCCTCTGGAGCTAATGGTGTCCAGTAGCCTAAGAAGCACAAACTAGCTGCAAGCAGGTAGGTTTGCTTCTCTCCCCTTAGTCCCACGTAGCAGTGAGTCTGTTGCCAGCAGAAGCTCACTGAAAATAAAAAACCTAATAAATACTTTCTTTACTAGTAAGCTCAGGAGAGCCCACTAGGAGCACCCAGCTCTGGCCGGGCACAGATTCTAACTGAGGTCTGGAGGAGGGGCATAGAGGGAGGAGCCAGTGCACACCAGATAGTACCTAATCTCCTGCGGAGCCCGTCTATTCCCCATGGTCCTTACGGAGTTCCCAGCATCCACTAGGATGTCAGAGTGATTATCTAGAAGGAAATAGACCCACAAGGGACAGACTATTATGAGACAGTATTGTTGCCTGCAAAGGAGAGAACTTATAAAATCCAGAGAGGACCTATTGAGTTTTAAACCTTCAGCTGCGGCATCCACCACAGACTCAGTAGCTGCTTCCAGGAGAAAGCATTTCAGGTTTAGTGCACCTAAAAATCACTCAGCTAGATAAGAAGGGCAAAAGGTTCATTGGGGTGCCAATTGTTTTAATATTTTAAACTGTAATTATATACATATTTTGAAAGTGATTGTTTATGTTATGCAAGTTAGTGAGATAATCGTTTACAGCGGAGAAAGATTCACTAAGGCATCCCGGGGAAATAAAACATATTCCGCTGAATTGTGTCCCTAATGTCTGTATGTACTGTATTTTAATCTCATTTGCATTGTATTGTAAGGAACAGTAAAAGCTTAGTGTTACAGGCACCTATTATACAGTGGTTCAGTGGGTGTCACATAGGCATAGGTGAATAATTAGTACCTTAGTCAGTTTGATACCATCTGTGCATAAACAAGGATATCCCTAAAACCTGGACTTTTGGGGGGCCTTGAGGACCACGTTTGGGAACCTTTGCCTTAGAGCAGGGGTGGGGAACCTCAGGCCCGAGGGCCATATAAGGCCCCCAGAGCCACTTGATCCGGCCCGGCCAGGCTCACCTAGCCGGGCGACCGCTGAGATTTTGTTACTAGTGGGCGCCCAGCTTCTTACCCTCAGTAGCAGCCGGAGGCAGGAGCTCACTCCTGAGCTCCGGCAGTGTGCATGTGCGATTTTATGGGAGAGATATCATGACTTCTTTCCCATAGTTCTGAGGAGAGAGCGGCCAGGCGGAGGGCGACGGTCCGGAAGCAGGAGCGGGGCTGGTGAGTATTGTGTTTTTTTCTTCTTTTAATGTGTGTGTGTAAGCGTCGCTACTAGGGGGCATAACAACTGACTGGTGGCATATCTAATGGGGCATAACAAGTGACGGGGCATATCTAATGGGGCATAACTACTGACTAGGGGCACAGCTACTGGGGCATATCTGAGGGCAGGCTCATTTTTAAGTTGATCATTTTTGTATGGCCCCCGAAGGATTTTATAAATATCCAAATGGCCCTTGGTAGAAAAAAGGTTCCCCACCCCTGCCTTAGAGGATAGTATATATTATAACCACAAGAGTGTACTGGACAGACATGTTACTTTTTTCAGTTTTGTTTTTTACAGTTATGATCTATATCATTTGACACTTTATCCATTATTCTGATGAGTTGTATTTTCTATTATATTTTTATTCATGAAGTGCCAACAAATTCTACAAAACAGAAAAAAAAAACAAATAGAGAATGTGAGGGCCCTGCTGACAAGTGCACATAATCTGTAGCTAAAGTCAGGATATGTCAGTAAATAATTAGGAATACAAGCTATTTAACATATTATTCCAGTCTAAATATAAATTAAAAATCAAAACTCTTTTCCCATTACACTCTCCACAAAACATACACAGTATTTTAAGGCAGCCATATTCTATAAATGTCCCAAAAAATGGTGAATATTTTTATCAGATACACACATTAATTAATTTTAAATACCAAGTGCCAAATGAGTAGAAAATAAGAATTTACTTACCGATAATTCTATTTCTCGGAGTCCGTAGTGGATGCTGGGGTTCCTGAAAGGACCATGGGGAATAGCGGCTCCGCAGGAGACAGGGCACAAAAAGTAAAGCTTTACGATCAGGTGGTGTGTACTGGCTCCTCCCCCCATGACCCTCCTCCAAGCCTCAGTTAGGTACTGTGCCCGGACGAGCGTACACAATAAGGAAGGATTTATGAATCCCGGGTAAGACTCATACCAGCCACACCAATCACACCGTACAACCTGTGATCTAAACCCAGTTAACAGTATGATAACAGCGGAGCCTCTGAAAAGATGGCTCACAACAATAATAACCCGATTTTTGTAACTATTTACAAGTAATGCAGATAATCCGCACTTGGGATGGGCGCCCAGCATCCACTACGGACTCCGAGAAATAGAATTATCGGTAAGTAAATTCTTATTTTCTCTATCGTCCTAGTGGATGCTGGGGTTCCTGAAAGGACCATGGGGATTATACCAAAGCTCCCAAACGGGCGGGAGAGTGCGGATGACTCTGCAGCACCGAATGAGAGAACTCCAGGTCCTCCTTAGCCAGGGTATCAAATTTGTAGAATTTTACAAACGTGTTCTCCCCCGACCACGTAGCCGCTCGGCAGAGTTGTAATGCCGAGACCCCTCGGGCAGCCGCCCAAGAAGAACCCACCTTCCTTGTGGAGTGGGCTTTTACCGATTTTGGCTGTGGCAGGCCTGCCACAGAATGTGCAAGCTGAATCGTACTACAAATCCAGCGAAACTTGTTGGGAGCATATAGTATAAACAGCGAGTCAGATTTCCTGACTCCAGCTGTCCTTGAAATGTATATTTTTAAAGCTCTGACAACGTCCAACAACTTGGAGTCCTCCAAGTCGCTTGTAGCCGCAGGCACTACAATAGGTTGGTTCAGATGAAATGCTGACACCACCTTAGGGAGAAAATGCGGACGAGTCCGCAGTTCTGCCCTGTCCGAATGGAAAATCAGATATGGGCTTTTGTAAGATAAAGCTGCCAGTTCTGACACTCTCCTGGCCGAAGCCAGGGCTAGTAGCATGGTCACTTTCCATGTGAGATATTTCAAATCCACAGTTTTTAGTGGTTCAAACCAATGAGATTTGAGAAAGTCCAAAACAACATTGAGATCCCACGGTGCCACTGGAGGCACCACAGGGGGCTGTATATGCAGCACTCCCTTAACAAAAGTCTGGACTTCAGGAACTGAAGCCAATTCTTTTTGGAAGAAAATCGACAGGGCCGAAATTTGAACCTTAATAGATCCCAATTTGAGACCCATAGACAATCCTGATTGCAGGAAATGTAGGAATCTACCCAGTTGAAATTCCTCCGTCGGAGCACTCCGATCCTCGCACCACGCAACATATTTTCGCCAAATGCGGTGATAATGTTGCGCGGTTACTTCCTTCCTTGCTTTAATCAAAGTAGGAATGACTTCTTCCGGCATGCCTTTTTCCTTTAGGATCCGGCGTTCAACCGCCATGCCGTCAAACGCAGCCGCGGTAAGTCTTGAAACAGACAGGGACCCTGCTGAAGCAAGTCCCTTCTCAGAGGTAGAGGCCACGGATCTTCCGTGATCATCTCTTGAAGTTCCGGGTACCAAGTCCTTCTTGGCCAATCCGGAACCACTAGTATCGTTCTTACGCCTCTTTGCCGTATAATTCTCAATACTTTTGGTATGAGAGGCAGAGGAGGAAACACATACACCGACTGGTACACCCAAGGCGTTACCAGCGCGTCCACAGCTATTGCCTGCGGATCTCTTGACCTGGCGCAATACCTGTCCAGTTTTTTGTTGAGGCGAGACGCCATCATGTCCACCATTGGTCTTTCCCAACGGGTTACCAGCATGTGGAAAACTTCTGGATGAAGTCCCCACTCTCCCGGGTGAAGGTCGTGTCTGCTGAGGAAGTCTGCTTCCCAGTTGTCCACTCCCGGGATGAACACTGCTGACAGTGCTATCACATGATTCTCTGCCCAGCGAAGAATCCTTGCAGCTTCTGCCATTGCACTCCTGCTTCTTGTGCCGCCCTGTCTGTTCACATGGGCGACTGCCGTGATGTTGTCCGACTGGATCAACACCGGTTTTCCTTGAAGCAGAGGTTCTGCCTGGCTTAGAGCATTGTAGATTGCTCTTAGTTCCAGAATGTTTATGTGAAGAGACGTTTCCAGGCTCGACCACACGCCCTGGAAGTTTCTTCCTTGTGTGACTGCTCCCCAGCCTCTCAGGCTGGCGTCCGTGGTCACCAGGATCCAATCCTGTATGCCGAATCTGCGGCCCTCCAATAGATGAGCACTCTGCAACCACCACAGAAGAGATACCCTTGTCCTTGGAGACAGGGTTATCCGCTGGTGCATCTGAAGATGCGACCCTGACCATTTGTCCAACAGATCCCTCTGGAAAATTCTTGCGTGGAATCTGCCGAATGGAATTGCTTCGTAAGAAGCCACCATTTTTCCCAGGACTCTTGTGCATTGATGTACAGACACTTTTCCTGGTTTTAGGAGGTTCCTGACAAGCTCGGATAACTCCTTGGCTTTTTCCTCCGGGAGAAAAACCTTTTTCTGAACCGTGTCCAGAATCATCCCTAGGAACAGCAGACGTGTTGTCGGAATTAACTGGGATTTTGGAATATTCAGAATCCACCCGTGCTGTTTTAGCACTTCTTGAGACAGTGCTAATCCCATCTCTAGCTGTTCTCTGGACCTTGCCCTTATTAGGAGATCGTCCAAGTATGGGATAATTAATACGCCTTTTCTTCGAAGAAGAATCATCATCTCGGCCATTACCTTGGTAAAGACCCGAGGTGCCGTGGACAATCCGAACGGCAGCGTCTGAAACTGATAGTGACAGTTCTGTACGACGAACCTGAGGTACCCCTGGTGTGAGGGGTAAATTGGAACGTGGAGATACGCATCCTTGATGTCCAAGGATACCATAAAGTCCCCTTCTTCCAGGTTCGCTATCACTGCTCTGAGTGACTCCATCTTGAACTTGAACTTCTTTATGTACAGGTTCAAGGATTTCAGATTTAGAATAGGTCTTACCGAGCCATCCGGCTTCGGTACCACAAATAGAGTGGAATAATACCCCTTTCCTTGTTGTAAAAGGGGTACCTTGACTATCACCTGCTGAGAGTACAGCTTGTGAATGGCTTCCAAGACCGTCACCCTGTCGGAGGGGGACGTTGGTAAAGCAGACTTCAGGAAACGGCGAGGTGGATCCGTCTCTAGTTCCAACCTGTACCCCTGAGATATTATCTGCAGGATCCAGGGATCTACCTGCGAGTGAGCCCACTGCGCGCTGAAATTCTTGAGACGACCCCCCACCGCCCCCGAGTCCGCTTGAGAAGCCCCAGCGTCATGCTGAGGCTTTTGTAGAAGCGGGGGAGGGCTTCTGTTCCTGGGAAGGAGCTGCCTGTTGCTGTCTCTTCCCCCTTCCTCTGCCTCGTGGCAGATATGAATATCCCTTTGCTCTCTTGTTTTTAAAGGAACGAAAGGGCTGCGGTTGAAAAGTCGGTGTCTTTTTCTGTTGGGGAGTGACTTGAGGTAAAAAGGTGGATTTCCCGGCTGTAGCCGTGGCCACCAAATCCGATAGACCGACACCAAATAACTCCTCCCCTTTATACGGCAAAACTTCCATATGCCGTTTTGAGTCCGCATCGCCTGACCACTGTCGCGTCCATAAACTTCTTCTGGCCGAAATGGACATAGCACTTACCCGTGATGCCAGTGTGCAGATATCCCTCTGTGCATCACGCATATAAAGAAATGCATCCTTTATTTGCTCTAAAGACAGTAAAACATTGTCCCTATCCAGGGTATCAATATTTTCAATCAGGGACTCTGACCAAGCTACCCCAGCACTGCACATCCAGGCTGTCGCTATAGCTGGTCGTAGTATAACACCTGTATGTGTGTATATACTTTTTTGGATATTTTCCATCCTCCTATTATGTAACGCCTCCTTCATTGCCAAAATCATATAACGTGTGGCCCTACTAGAAAATACGGTTGATTCGTCACCGTCGCCACTGGAATCAGTGCCTGTGTCTGGGTCTGTGTCGACCGACTGAGGCAAAGGGCGTTTTACAGCCCCTGACGGTGTTTGAGGCGCCTGGACAGGCACTAATTGATTGTCCGGCCGTCTCATGTCGTCAAACGACTGCTTTAGCGTGTTGACACTATCCCGTAATTAAATAAATAAAGGCATCCATTCTGGTGTCGACCCCCTAGGAGGTGACATCCCCATATTTGGCAATTGCTCCGCCTCCACACCAATATCGTCCTCATACATGTCGACACACACGTACCGACACACAGCAGACACACAGGGAATGCTCTTAACGAAGACAGGACCCCACTAGCCCTTTGGGGAGACAGAGGGAGAGTTTGCCAGCACACACCAAAAGCGCTATATATGACAGGGATAGCCTTATAATAAGTGCTCCCTGTATAGCTGCTTTAATAATATAGTTTTGCCACAATTTTGCCCCCCCTCTCTTGTTTTACCCTGTTTCTGTAGTGCAGTGCAGGGGAGAGCCTGGGAGCCTTCCTGACCAGCGGAGCTGTGTGAGGAAAATGGCGCTGTGTGCTGAGGAGATAGGCCCCGCCCCTTTTTCGGCGGGCTCGTCTCCCGCTCTTTAGTGGATTCTGGCAGGGGTTAAATATCTCCATATAGCCCCCGGAGCTATATGTGAGGTATTTTTAGCCAAAAAAGGTTTTCATTTGCCTCCCAGGGCGCCCCCCTCCCAGCGCCCTGCACCCTCAGTGACTGCCGTGTGAAGTGTGCTGAGAGGAAAATGGCGCACAGCTGCAGTGCTGTGCGCTACCTTAAGAAGACTGAGGAGTCTTCTGCCGCCGATTCTGGACCTCTTCTCGTTTCAGCATCTGCAAGGGGGCCGGCGGCGAGGCTCCGGTGACCATCCAGGCTGTACCTGTGATCGTCCCTCTGGAGCTAATGTCCAGTAGCCAAGAAGCCAATCCATCCTGCACGCAGGTGAGTTCACTTCTTCTTCCCTAAGTCCCTCGTTGCAGTGATCCTGTTGCCAGCAGGACTCACTGTAAAATAAAAAACCTAAGCTAAACTTTTCTAAGCAGCTCTTTAGGAGAGCCACTTAGATTGCACCCTTAACGGCCGGGCACAAAAATCTAACTGAGGCTTGGAGGAGGGTCATGGGGGGAGGAGCCAGTACACACCACCTGATCGTAAAGCTTTACTTTTTGTGCCCTGTCTCCTGCGGAGCCGCTATTCCCCATGGTCCTTTCAGGAACCCCAGCATCCACTAGGACGATAGAGAAATTACTTTGGGTAACGAGTGTGACCTATCAATAAAATGTGTAAGCCTACAATACGTAAGCGGTGTATTATTCACAGTAAAGAGGCCACTATCATGGCTACATGCAGCTTTTCTGACTGCAGCTCAATGAAACTAAAGACAAAGTGGTTGTGTACGAAGCAGAATAATCCTGAATCCAAACAAGAAGCGGCTATTAAGGGGATGGGACTGACCTCTGCAACTGAAACCCTAACAACTGACACACAGTTTAATAAGTGAGAAAACATGTAAGAACCATATGGAAAAGGTATTAATCAGAATACAAGTAATACCACTTTACATATAATTTATAAGACACAATTTATAACTCAATGCATGGAGGTGCAGTAGGCTGCTGAAAACCTCCCAAAACAATGTAACTTGGAATGGTAAAAAAATTGTATTCTTAGGTTAAAAAGAAACATTGTTTCAGATAGAGTTTCACTCCAACTCCATCCATCTGGCATAGGATTCTGGAATTATAGAATATTTATAAACCATTATAGAATGAAGAATAATTTCCCCATTTATGTACACTTATTTTCAGATTTATTTTCCTGTGGCAAACCATTTTAGGCAATAAGTAGCGTCCTATGAGGTCTATCAATAGGCTTAGCGACAGAGGGATAGACTTGTTAATGCATGGTATGTCAATGTTCAGTAACTTTGACCAATGTATTTAAAGCAGCACTGAAATAAATGGTAAACCAGCCTGGTTTGGAATTTATTTCTATTGCAGTTTTAAATCCATCCATCAAAGCATATCATCAACAGATTTGGTAAAACGTGCACTACCTCATGAATTCTTAAGTGCATGCTTTCCTATGATCACATCTTAAATGCTTTTTAATGTTTACACGACCAAGATTTTTGCATGCATGTTTGAAAATGTCGGTAGCAGATATTTTATAGGCGATTCCATTCATATTTGTAGCTTTACAGTACGCCTTCAAAGGGTCCTAAATGGTTAAATTATAAAAAACAAACATGTTTGTTCATTTACAAATAATTTTAAAGCAACATGTCTGTGTAGAGTTGTTGGAGAGTGATTTGTTGCTTAGTAATAAAGAATAGGTAATGGCACTCAAAAATGGTGTTGCCTTATTTACATCATTATGCAGAGTACTAGAACCAACTAGAGTAAGTGGTACTAGGATGTCAGTCTATTGAAACATCAGAAATAAGATAACTACTGTAACCAAAGAACAAATCAATGCAATTTCTAGTTAAAAAGGTAACTGGTGATAATTCCATAGGCCAAAACATTTTCTTAGCACATAATGTAAACAGTATCCGGTCTACAGATCTACACTGAAAAGGTCTACAGTCAAATAGGTTGACCACTACTAATGGTCGACATGCATCAGGTCAAAAGGGCGACATGTTAAAGATAGTCAGTTCATAAGGTCGACAGGTTAAAAGCTTGATATAAATAACAGCCAGCTATGACTAACTCTGGTAGATCACCTCTGTTTTATAGACAATATGGGCATCAACAGCAAACTACCCAGCTAATCCTGTAAAGAAAGCAGTAGAGGAGCTGCATGTGTTTTCCATACATACAAAGTAGTAGAGAAATAAAAGCAATCTACTTTTACAACAAAAAACCAAACCTGCATCACAGTACTAGCGAGTACCCCACAGTATTGGATAAAATTCACATAACTTCAAAGCAAAACAAATAAAAAAAAAGCTAAAAGAAAATAATCAGCCTGCTCATACAAAAGCTTCAAAGTAAGACAATGACAACATAACAGGGTCAAAAGTGAAACAAGTGGCATATAATTGTGCTGTTTAGATAGTACACATTATCCACTCTACCCTGAAATGCAACAGAGATTACGTTCCAAACATGATCTATAGCTACTTACAGTACACTAAAACTGGCAACAAGTAAGGCATAAAATGTACTCTGCGCTCGCTTACCAAAATGTATCAAGGAGACTTTCTGTATAGCTTCATAATAAACATGGTACTATAACCATAAACAGCAGTAAAAACTATCTGTATAATCTCTTCAGTGTCCTCTACGAAAGTTAAGATTAGGGCGCTCCCTTCCGTAAACTACAAAAAATGTAGTCACCTAATACCCATTTCAGATTAACATAGCCAGGTCACAACCGGGAATTTATAGACGGCTCCAGCCCGGAGCGACCCAACTGAGAACCCCTTCCAGACTGGAGGCTGTACCTGGTTTGGTGATGTGCAGGTGTAGTGCTGGTGCATGGAGATGATTACTATGCAGTAAACGGGTCCCATCAACCCAACTTACTCATTTACGCCTCACCGCGACCTGGGTCCTTCCCCAGACCAAATCTGCAAGGTATCTGGGTTGGATTCCCAGGTCACTGGAACCAGATTAACCTTTTTCCACTGAGCCACCCCGGGTTATTATGGCAATAACCCAGGTTTTAACGGCAGTGGAAAAGCGGTATTAGATTTGTGTGACCTGCATGAAGCACTAATTCCATAACCTATTCTGACCGAATGCAACAGGTGATCACAGACTCGTTTGATCCCACGTGAGCTGGGCCAATAGGGGATGCACCTCACTGCGCCAGGTGATCACAGACTTGTTGATCCCACATGAGCTGGGACAATAGAGGATTGCCCCTTACCATCAGTAACCACTGTTACTGACTCCACCCAATGCACAGTGGGCGGATAACTTGCTGCCACCACTAGGCTCCTTGAAGCAGCACATGGAACAACACTTGCTGCTTATGCAAAGACAAACTGTGGCAACACCTACTGATTGTGTCAACTGGTTCCCACTCTTCCCTCACCATGGACCAGGCCCTGCACGGTAACTGGCAGAGAGCGAAGCTTGGAGACACTGGGCTCAACCAGGAACAGCTGGGGAATGTGACTTTCATTTAGCACTCTCCTGTTGGCACAGGATACAGAAGCAGCTGCCTTGGATGCAAGATGTGTATTGCTCGAATAGTCTTCAAAAATACTCTTCCCTTGCAGATATTGCTTGGAGGAATACAGCATATGTATGTTCACAGCAGGGTCATTCCATGTCAGTTCACCCAGGCATGACAACCACCAACCCAGATTTTCATGATACTTTGTACACCTGATACTACCACGTCAATGCTAACCCATGACAATGTTTTCTTCTCTACGCCTCACAGTTAATGAGATATAGGGGGTCAAAATTTTGAAAAATTGCTGGGAAATGCCACTACCGATGATTCGTTTTTTTCTGAGGTGTATCTGGAAAAAAATCACATCTCAGTGCCTAATTCACATATCACTTTTAAATTTTGACCCTTTGTCAATCAAAATATGGAGATTCCAGTAAAAAAGCATTTTAGCAATCTTGCCTGACTCCAAGAGTTCATTATACATTCCTTTACTTCATACTTAATTTTTTGGGTGCAAAAAAAAAAGTGGGTTCAATTAGAATTATCAGCCTAAGGCAGATGAGTCATCATTTCCTTTGTTGTTTAAATTAAAACCTTAAAATATACTTTAAAAGGCTATGAAAGAAAAATAATGGGATTTTGATTGCCTGCATGAGTATTTTAATCTTTAATTATAACTCTCTAGTTAAAAACAAAAATTACCAATAGGTATAATTTTGTCTGTCAGGGGAGCATTTTCATTTGTATATTTCTATGTATATGTGCATATTTCTAATTATACCTAGAGGAGTATTCAGTTGGCTGTGATAATCCGTCTGAGATTTTACGGATATTCGTGAAAGAAACAATTAGCCGCAATCATTTATTGGTGATTATTTTAGGAGACTAAAAAAAAAAGTGGAAAAATACTGACTACTCTCATTTGCAAGCTTAAAAACCATTTGTCCCACTCAAAGCACCCCAATATACATTGAACCCCAAATTTCATCACTTTGTACTTTTTCACCCCAAAAATTACATGTCATTATTGGCCAGCTAAAAATTATTAAAACTGCGCCTACTTAGTCATTATGGGAGGGAGGGGTGTCCCAGGGGGATCTGAACCAAATCATGACATTTTTACCTTAAAACAGAGATTTTCCCCAACTTTGCACCAGCTCAGAGTAGGTTAAGTGAAATTCACAGTAAAATTGTCGACAATAAATTATTGCGGCTAATTGAATAGGGGTCTTTCACGATTTGCAGTCAAATCTCAGTTTTTCTTACAAAAAATGGGTTATCACAGCTAACTGAATACTCCCCTAGGTGTAATTAGAAATCTGCACATATATTTATAAATATACAAATGAAAATAAATTAAACCAAATGGTAATTTTTGTTTTTAATGAGAGAACAATAATTAAAGATTAAAATACTCATACAGGCACTCAAAATCCCATAATTTTTTTTTTCATAGCCTTCTAAAGTATACTTTAAGGTTCAATTTAAACTAAAAAGGGATATGATATCTCATCTGCCTTAGGGTGATCATGCTAATTGCACCGAAAAAAATATTAAGTATGAAGTAAAGGAATGTATAATGAACTCTTGGAGTCAGGCAAGATTGATAACATTTTTTTTACTGGAATCTCCATATTTTGATTGACAAAGGGTCAAAATTTCGAAGTGATACGTGGATTAGACACTGAGATGTGAAGTTTTTTCTCCAGATACACCTCAGAAAAAAACAGAGCATAAGAAGTGGCATTTCCCAGCAAAATTTTTTCAAAACTTTGACCCCCTATATCTAAAAAAATGAGGCAAAGAAAAAGAGAGTTATATTAGACTTACCATGGTTAACTCTCTTTCTGCAAAGTACATTGGGTTCTACAGGGAAACATTGGGGTGTAGAGTGGGATCTTGATCCAGAGGCACCATCAGACAAATCTTTGACTGTCTGAGGATGCATTGCCACGGCGTCAAAGCCAGTCTGGCCAGGTATGGGTAGAGACAAGGGCCCCGTACGAGGAGGACTGGTCATTGAGAAAGCAGAAGAGGATGCCCCGTCGATAGACCCTGAAGGTCTGAGAATCAATGCCTTCTGGGCCAAGCTGGAGTGGCTAGAAGCAACATTCCTCCTTCCTGTTTGAACTTCTGTAGAACCCCGGGCAGGAGTGACACTGGAAGGAACACATAAGACATCCAAAAGTTCCATGGAATTGCTAGTGCGTCCACGAATGCTGCTTGAGGATCCCTTGTCATTGAACCAAAGACCAGAAGTTTATGATTGTGTCGAGACATCATGAGGACTACGTCCGTTAGGAACTACCTCTCCACTAGGAGTTGAAAGACTTCTAAATGAAGACTCCACTCTCCAGCGTGCACGTCCTGGCGACTGAGGTATTCCGCTTCCCAGTTCAGGACACACAGAATGAACACTGCCGATATACTTGGCAGATGGTGTTCTGCCCAACAAAGGATTTTTGACACTTCCTTCATGGACATGCAGCTTCAAGTGCCGCCTTGATGGTTTATGTATGCCACTGTCGTGGCGTTGTCCGACCGTACCTGAACCAGCCTGTTCTGTACAAGAGGCAGGGCAAATGATAATGCATTGAACACCGCCCTCAGCTCTAGGATGTTAATTGGGAGGAATGATTCTGCCTTGGTCAACCGACCCTGAAAAGAGTGTTGCTCAAACACCGCTCCTCATCCCTTCAGACTGGCATTCGTCATTAGGAAGACCCAGTCGGGGATCCAGAAAGGACAACCCCTGCTCAACTGCTGGTCCTAGAGCCACCAGGTCAGCGACAAACCAACCTTCGGCGTCAACGAGATCATGTGGGATCTGATTCGATGAGGCAGACCGTCCCACTTGGCAAGAATTAATCATTTCAGAGAGCAGGAATGAAATTGAGCGTACACCACCATGTTGAATGCCGACACCATCAGGCCCAGTTCTTGCATCGCCGAGTTCAGAGACGCTCTGGGATGTCGGATGAAGTGTCTTATCTTGTCTTGGATTCTCAGGACCTTGCCTGGAGACAGGAACAGTCTCTGACTGTGTGCCCAGAAGGGTATGGGACTCAGGGTCGACAACCAATAGGTCGACAGTAACTGGGCCGACACTAGAAATAGGTAGACACAGCTATTAGGTCGACATGAACAAGGGCGACATGAAAAAAGGTCAACATGAGTTTTTCATGTTTTTTTGGTGTAATTTTCTTCGTAAAGTGACCGGGAACCCCAATGAACTTCGCTCGCCATGCTACGGGCAAGGTGCCTCACTGCGCTCGGCACAAGTTACCATTCACAATCGTAGTCCACGTGGATCGTTAAATATGAAAAGTTCACAAAACAGAAGAAAAAATTAAAAACTCAGGTCGACTACCCAGGAGGGTAGTGAACATAGCCCATGGTGGCTCCATAGTAGTCACAGGAGCTGCAGGCTGACTGGGACACACCTAGCCCCTTTGGGTACAGGATATAGTGATAGCTACATTAGATGGGATACACATGAGAGGGAAACCATACAGCAAATACAGGCACACACAGTGTGGCAATGCACAATAAAACGGCACTGGACTTCTATGTATACATATATATGTATATATATATATATATATATATATATATATATATATATATATACACACACACACACACACACACATATATATATATATATATATATATATACACACATATATACATATATATATAATTCCTATGGGATCCGGCACTCACTAATAGAAACTTTACTGTCCCTGTTGCCTTCCGATAAACGCAGCAAAGCTGCCAGACATATGTAGGTATTCGGCGGCACTCAGGAAATAAATCACACAGACGCAGCCACTTGAAGCAAGCCAACGTTTCAATGCTGTCGCATTTTCGTCAGGGCATTAATGCCCTGACGAAAATGCGACAGCATTGAAACGTTGGCTTGCTTCAAGTGGCTGCGTCTGTGTGATTTATTTCCTGAGTGCCGCCGAATACCTACATACATATATATATATATATATATATATTTATATATTTATATATATATATATATATATATATATATATATGAAACAGTGCGGTCCAAGAGCGGAGGTATATATCAGAATATTCTATAATAGGTACAACTCTTTCTTAACTAACGCTGTCTGTATAAAGACATGTAGAATACTCATGTGTCTGTAAAGTCTCAGCACTGTATAAAGGCGGCTTTACAGGGGAGACCTTGCCCTGCAATCCCAGAGACCAGTAGCAGCTATGCTCAGTAGATGGTGCCCAGCGTCTGTCAGGTACTGAGGGAGAGCGTGAGGCTGCTCCAGGGCGGGAAATCTGCAAGGAGATGGCGCGCAATGCCGGGGGAGGGCACCGGCTCCCCTATGCTGGACATCACCGCCGATACTACGAAGCCTTACCAATAGGGCATAAGTACACCTGACATGTACTCCTATGCTCTGGTGGATATAATGGGGTCCGTGCTCGGTGACAAGTGTCCACGCCAGCCTCACAGTCCATCTCCCTAGACTGTGATCAGGAACGTGATTTAGTGGCGGGTCCCGCCGGGGGGACCCTCTTTCCTCCTCCCAACGTAGCAGCCACTCGAACCAGGAGAGAGTCTGCGACCGTGTACCTAAGTGTCTCCGCCGCAAGTACCCAGGAACTGAGCCGCGGGAGTATGCAACGCCGCTTGGGAGGTGACAGAGACGCAGCACTGAATGTCACAGTGACATAACAGTGCTGCGGACCTTGAAGTCTTCTTAACTTTTTCAGGGCTGCCCAGTGCAGCCCGCCTGTTAGGTGACCTGCTGCCTGCAGGCCCCACTTGGAACTGAGCTCTCAGTGCCTGGAGGTGGGGTTATAGAGGAGGCCCCAATGCATCCTGGGACAGTCAAAGCTTTGCCTGATGGTGCCTCTGGATCAAGATCCCACTCTACTCCCCTGCTGCAGAAAGAACAGCTTGGCATGAATTAGTAGCTATGTGGTGGTAACAAGTGCACAAAGTACAGTATCATGAAAATCTGAGTCAGTGGGTGTCATGCACAAGTAAACTGACATGAAATGACCCAGAAGCACAACTCTTCTTGATGTTACAGGAGATATATACTCGCAGGTCCTGTTTTTATTTTAATTCAACATACAATACCACATGGGGTAAATCCACCATGGATCTTTTTGACCAATCATGCTGTAAATGTAGATTTCATTTCAAAGGGGCTAAACAAATTTCCTTGTTACCACCCAAAAACAGTTGGCTTTCCTAAAACACACACTGACTTAGTATATACTGTCTCTCAGAATGTAAATATAACTCAAATTTCAATTGAATTACTCCTTTCACATGTATGACAAAACCAGTTTACCTTAATCACAATCTTAACACCTTTTACGTTCCTAGCAAGTTCCACAAAACAGGAAACTCTGAACAGCAGCAAACTGTCTTTTCGCCAAACCTGCTAAGACATTTTCCACAACACACAGGAGAGCCCTTAGTTTGCATATTCAGTCACCACTAAACCCCCTGGCTGGTGAAAGGACAGTTACCATATCACTTGACAATGTCCCATGAACAATTTGTTTCTAAAGGCCTTCTGAAACAATACCTTATATATTCCTCATAAGTGCATAGTCGATACATTTTAAACATGCAATTCTACAATTGTGCATAGAGTGCATGACATGTCGCCCAGCACAGACTTGTTCATTTAAAAAATGGCAAACCCTCCACGAGTTTATCATCTTTGCCAGGTCTCCGGCCACACCTGTTCTTACATATATATGGTCATCAGACTCCTCCATGATTTATACAGCCCAAATAATTCACAGTATGGGTTATCTAACCATCTTTTCAAGGGTTGTATTTTTAAATGTGTGCTACATCTCACTGTAGAAGTTTGGGGATAGTATCAAAAGGTATAAACTTAAGGAACAGTGTGGTCTATTTACCACTGGGAGCAGTGGGCTATGGTAACTATTATAATGTATCAGGGCAATTCCAAACCAAAAGTGGACATGGGTTATGAAAAAAATAGTTGGAATATTTAAAAAATGTAATTTCCCAGTGCATCAGTCATAGTCTATAGTAGTTTAAAAAATGGGTTGGCAAGAGTGTGTCACATGACATGCTGCCATTTTGTCTTATTTCAGTAATGGCTACCATGCATCAGGCAGACACTAACTGTGACCACTGATTAGCTATTGCATTTTTCTGAAAACAAATGTAATGCATCTGCCTCATTGTGTCTGAGAGATACATCCATTACTTTGGAACTGCCCATCACTGTAATATACAAAATGCAGGGAATCATCACAGCTTACTATACTTGTGATCCACAGCAAACCTGTGTGATTGTCAGCCACACACACACACATTTGTTTTACCACACAGGAATCTAGCAAATCCTCTGCGGCTTTGCTGGTTAACATTAGCAAGTATTAGCAAGTATAGCTAATGCCATCTAAGGATGGTATTGGTGATGAAAATCTATGAAGGTCATAGAGGTACCCTCTTGGCATATTGTAAAAGCTGAGAGAAGAGCTATAAAAAAATAAAAGTAATCATTTATACATACAAAAAATGTAGCTATGCTTTCTACTCTTGCTATTTTCAATTATGTTTATTGTTGCTCTCTGCATAGGACATACAAGTTTAATGATGGAATTAAAAGAAAAACAAATGTTGTTACTTTGAAATAATAGAACATGGGGCAGATGTATTAACCTGGAGAAGGCATAAGGAAGTAATAAACCAGTGGTATGTGCAAGGTGATAAAGGCAGCAGCCAATCAGCTCCAATATGTAAATTAACAGTTAGGATCTGATTGGCTGCTGCCTTTATCACCTTGCACATATCACTGGTTTATCACTTCCTTATGCCTTCTCCAGGTTAATACATCTGCCCCCATGTGTGCATTTCTAGCTGAAAATAAATAAATAAATCACACTGTAAAATTTGGCATACAAGCACTTGAAGCAGAACGAAAGTGGCATTCTGACACCCCCCAAAGTGTTCTTAAAGGAGCTAAGGGGTCAGTTAAATTAGATGCAAGTTTGTGAAAGCAATTTCCATGCAAAAGTGAGAAAACCATCCTGGAACTCAATAATGTGGCAACTGAAATAGCAGTACCATACAGAAGGTTCCAAATAGGAAGAAAGTACTTAATGTTTTTAAAAGGTGTAACATTTTTGCAGTTTTTAGAAGTGCATGCTGTATGCTCATAAGAATAATACACAGTAGCAGGTAAGGGATGCGGTTATGATCCCGGCATTCAGAATCCTGATACTGTTTGGAATACCGATGCCAGGATCCTGACATGGATTGAAATGCAGGTATCCCGAATGAAGGACTGCCCGGACTCTAGAGAGGTTAGGTTTAGGCTACAGGAAGGGGCGGTTAGGGTTAGGCACTGCCAAAGATGGTTAAGATTAGGCCGTAAGGGGTGGTGGGGGGAGGGGTGTTATTTAGGGTCAGGCTGCTGGAAAGGTGGGTTTGGGATCAAGGTTAGCTTACTTCATTAGTCAGTGTCTGGATTTTAATCACCAGGATGCCGCTGTTTGACAGCCGGCATCCAAAGCGCCGGGATATCGTATGTATTCCACAGGTAATATTCGCGTATTCTTAATAGATGCAAATTAAAGTGATATACATTAGCTGATGGTATACAAGGGCGCTTGTAAGCTACTTCTAAACATGATGAAAAGTCGCTGATCGTATCATACAGCAGATACATCTTTAATGAAGCCACATATCCAGTATTACTATATTAAGAGCAGGACAGTTTCTTTTGGGATGTAGTTTACATTTTAAAAATAGCACATAATTACATACATAAATATGCTAAATATACCTCTTTTGACAGATCCTATTTTTATGGACCTATATTTGGTCAGGAATATGATGAGCTTTTATCACAAATATAATCTATATGTAATGTCCTATTACATATAGATTATATTTGTGATAAAAACTCATCATATTCCTGACCAAATCAATGCATACACATTTTTTCCTAATAGATACCTCTCAATCACTTAATAAATATGGTTATCTCAAACCTTGCATGTAACCTTAAGGGGTCAGCGTGTTTAGCGTAAAAATCCAATATGTCTCTCTTTTAATTAACTCTCTCTCTATAACCACCTCTTTTATCAGTTTCGACATATTCTATGCCTTTAGACATATTCTATGCCTTAATATGCCTAACATTTTAGGGTTGCTATTATTGCACTCCTGGAAATGGTGAGGCAAGCTACAATTAACTACCTGATTTTTTAATATTCATATGCTCTAATATGCAGATTTTTAAAGTTCTCTTTGTCTTCCCTATCTAAATAAATCCACAAGGGCATACACACAACTATGTATACTACAAATACAGAATTGCAGCTCATAAAGCTCCTGATGGTATATGAACTGGCCTTATCACTCCCATTAAACATTTTATTATTTTTGTACCCTAATTTGCAAACTTTACAGTGCTCACAGGCATAACCCTTTTAGATCTCCCAAAAAGGTTTTTTTCAATACGTTCTGATGAATTTAGTAGTTCAAGTCTGCTTTTCTAAACACCATATTAGGGTGATTATGGAGATGTTCAGCTAATACTTGATCCAGTTTAAGGATGTGCCGATTTTCCTTCTCTGAATTTCACATAGTTCTTTACTATGATGAAAGGACAGAAGACTCACCCCCCCATATAGTCAAGTCTATTTTGCTGTTTATATTTGAGTAGAATCCTCCCTATTTTTTATCCCTAGCTTCACAAAGTCTATCAGTATATATGTATGTATGTATATATATATATATATATATATATATATATATATGCTTGTTTATCAGACATTTCCAAGTTTGTACAATTTCTTCTAAGTCTAAAAAACTGGGAGATGTTCCTCACTTATATTCAGGTATTTCATTACTTTTAACACTCTCTACACCCTTTTCAACTGGAACTGCGGTGTAGAGGGATTGTACATCCACTGTACACTAATAATTTGTTTTCTATTACAGATAATATAATTTCTGTTACAGATTAATAATTTGCAGTATGTGAGTGGAATCGCGTACATACTATAAGAATTACATTTTGATGTGTGTGTGTGTGTGTGTGTGTGTGTGTGTGTGTGTGTGTGTGTGTGTCAGGAATCATCCAGACCAGTATAAAATTATAGATACGTTTTATTCTCACAACAGGCAGTTTACAGGCAATTGCAGGATTCCCAGGACAGGTTCATTCTTAACAGCCAAACAATGGGGGTCATTCAGATCTGATCGCTGGGCAGCTAATTTTGCTTTCCTGCGTTCAGATAGTCGCCGCTCCCAGGGGGAGTGTATATACGCCGTGCAAGTGTGGATCCTATGTGTACGCCGAGCTGATAAAATTCACTTTGTGCAGTCTCTGCACAGCCCAGGACTTACTCCTCCAGTGCGATTGAATCAGGCTGATCGGGGCTGGAGCGGACGTCACACACCCTCCCTGAAAATGCTTGGGCACGCCTGCATTTTTCCGAACACTCCAAGTAAAGTCAGTTACCATCCACAAACGGCTCCCTCCTGTCAATTACCTTGCAAATGCCCGTGCGATTAGAAGTTTTGCACCCTCCGGTCGGTGATGGCCGACGTGCGTGTGCATTGCGCTGTTAGTACCTGGTCGCTCGCTGTGTGAAAACACACAGCAGCAATCAGATCTGAATGACACCCAATGTTCACAGAGTCTTCAAATACAGCAAACACAATTCTTCAGCAGACACTAAGGTCCCGGACCCCTATCAGTAACCACCCCCTGGCCCATCACCTGGGCAGCTTGTCCAGGAGCAAAGTTCTGTGTGTGAAGCCAGCAACTGACAGGTGCCTGCAATCAGCTGCTTCTTAACACTGGCTTCAAAAAATACCTGGCCAGGATTCTCTCCATCCACATAAAGAAGCATCACCCTTTCTTATTAAATGTTTTTTTAAAGTAAAATTTCTTATATACAAATTCAAATCTACAGTATATACAAGTTTGTTTTAGTCTCATGGCATGAGGGGGCAAATGATAAGCCTTTTTGTAGCACTTGCTTCTCAATAGGTTCAAATTCAATTTGAGAGATTATAAATGCCAACCAGGGAGGTGTCTATCCATCCTCTGCCTTTGTTTGGACTCATACTGGTATTTTAGTCTGGGTGAACACTGGTGAGCCTGAAAACAAACACTCTCATTAAAGTCATCATCTCTTAATGATCATAAACTTTAATATCTATTTCGGATGATGCAATAATCCACTCTATTAACCCCAAATATCCTGAATCGCGTTACTCCGTACTCGCCTAACAGGCGGTTCTCTCTGGTAACGCAATTTTCTTACCTCATTCCCGAATGCATATATCTATTTTGCTGTCTAACCACATGCCAATTTCTAACCTGATCTTTCTGATAATCATCTTTATCATGTTGATATTTTACTACTTTTAATTTCTTTAATTTTCTCTTCAGTGTTAATAATGTTTTTCTCAAGCACCCTCTGTTTATGCTTTTTTTAACAGATTAATTTGTCCATTGGATTTCGGAACTGTGGAACAAGGGGAGTTTTGGTAATAAAAAAAAAAAAAGGACCTACTCCTATTGAATAAATAAGAACTGTTCCTAAACAGGATTGTATGAGGAGTGTTTAAGATAACTGTGTATTATCAGTTAAATATGTTTACTATCAGCACATACATGAGGCAAGTGCAGTATCTGTAGGTCTGTATATATCTTTGTAGCACTAGATTGAAGTTCAATTTCCAAACAAATTTGTTGCAGCCGAACTTTGTCGCCATCGTATCCAGCGCAAGACTTTTAAAAAGATGCACTTTTAGAATAGGTCAGCCTGCTAAGCCGTTTAGGAGGGTAAGGTGTTTAGATTTTAAGTGTTTAGTTTAAAGTATTATGAAATTAGCATGAAACCCATATTAATGCTGGAGTTAAAAAGGATGAAAACTGAAGGAATCTGCAACATCCACTCTAAAAGGGGTGGTCTTCAGTATACCGGCGCCGGAATCCCGACAGCCGGCATACCGACACTTATTCTCCCTCGTGCGGGTCCACGACCCCACTGGAGGATGAATAAAATAGTGTGGCGAGCGCAGCGAGCCCACAAGGGGCTCATTTGTGCTCGCCACACTGTCGGTAAGCCGGCGGTTGGGCTCCCGGCGCCGGTATGCTGGTCGCCGGGAGCCCGGCCGCCGGCATACCATACTGAACCCCTCTAAAAGGACTGCTTTCCCCACACTTTTGCGAGTTATCTTATACCCCTTTTCCACCAACGTTCGGGATCTGACCCAGGATTTGGAACACGGTTCCAAGCTGGGTCAGACCCGGGATGTACCCCTTTTACACTGTGGTGTCAACCCTGGTTCAGTGTCTTTTGGCCGGCGCTTGGGTATGACGTTGTCTTCAAGCACCACAAAAACTGTCAGATTGGGACCTCATGGTCGTGGCCTTGGCCCCTTTAAGCCGTGCCCCTTACTGGAAATTGCCCACGTCACACTGGGGACAAGCCCAGCACTCAGGCACACACCTTTACCTGGCTGGTGCTGCCATCTGCATAGCAGGGCATTCAGCAGCACTGAGTGTGAGCCATGGCCCCCAACCTCCTGACTGTCTGTGGCACACTGCAGTTCTGGAGGTATGAGCTCTCAGCATGCTGGAAATGGGTCCTGGGTTGGATGACCTAGGTAACCAGTTAACACTGTCCCTTAACCGGTGTCCAACCCTGCTCGCTACACAGGTTTGATTCATGGGTAACTGTAGCCAGGGAGGGGGTTTGGACACTTTTCCACTAAGCATGTAATTCACCACCTCAAATACCTGTTGTCAGCACAACTCGGCAGGGGCATAGAGCGCCACGCTGACATGTCCAGGATCAATGTGAACTCAGCTGATGGTTTACGAGAGGGAGCTACTGGGTTGGAAAGCCAAAATAAATGAGGAGGGCAAATGTAGGATCTCCTCATGTACTGCTGAGACCTGATGTTGATGAGACCTGACCAGAGGCGCAGAGTCTAACCCACCGGGAGGTTTTCACAAGTGACCCCCCTCCAATAAGGATTTGGGTTTTGTGGCTCCCGATGAGCAGGTTGCGGCCCCTCGGACAGATACACGGTAAGAGCTGAGGAGTTGGAGGATAGATAACTAGAGGTAGTCTGTGATATGAAAAAGTCTATGGTGAAACAGTCAGAAACTAAACACTAAGTACTAATTGCTATGAAGACCAGAGAGCTTAGAATAGCAATTGACAATAAAAAGAATGACTGATGATACTTGAAGCTGTGGAGTACTGGTAGTTACTTGAAGAAACAATCGATGGTGGCTGATGACCCACAGTACTTGAGAAACTGGAGAACTAGAAGATACTTGAAGAAACAATTAATGATGACTGATGGCATTCAATGATGACGCGGTATCCGAAGAAGCAATCAATGTTAACCAATGGCACTCGGTATGTGAAGAAGCAATTGATGATGACCGACGGCACTCTATATTTGAAGAAGCAATCAATGGTGACTAATGGGGAATAACGCTGAGCGATGATCAACATAGAAATGCTGGGAAACATGTGGAGACACAGAGTGGTGCCTGGAACCTAGAGCAGCAACACAAAGCAGCATGCACTGAAGAAGGAAGTTGTTCAGGCCTCTTCCTGTTCCCAGGATCGCACTTATATACCCCAAGACAGTCTGCTATTGGTGAGAATAATCAGCTGAGCAATTCCAGGATTCCCATTGGGCATTACTGTGATCAGCTGACTGTAACATGGCTGCCCAGTGTCTTGTATACTCGAAACACCCCACTACAGTGTACTCTAGGACAGAACACAATTCTTAATAATAATAGAATTTTAAACATTAATACTCCACAGGAAGTATCATCCTAATGGAGGAGGCGGCATAATGCTAGAACCTTTGCTTTCAATGTGCAGGTGCCAACTTTCCAAAGATATCATTGGAAAGATGGAGCCACCTTAGTGTGGAATTAGATGTCCCAAACACTTCTTCTTATGCCACGTCACAGCGGAGAGGCAGGTGGTTTTCCCAAACTCGGTAATTAACACAATATAAAGTTAGTCACTTTATTAGACAGGAACTCTTCACAAACATGAGTTCTTTATTTAACTTTACCTGAATAAAGCTTTGAAACACTGTATATGCTGCAATAAATGTCTACAGCAAATGAACTACTGTATAAATGATTTATATATTTCCATTACAGAAATTGTAATACAATTTATACCGCAAATAAAACTAACAGTACCATGCATTTACAATAGAATGAATAGTCTAGGGAACAGACACAAAGGGTTGAGTACAGATGACTGGTGGTCAGGATCCCGACAGCCAGAATGCCGACACGGGGACGTGTGCAACGAAACCCCTTGCAGGCTTACTGTGCTCACCACGCTGCAGGCTCGGTGGCTCGCTGTTCTCACCACAGGTTCTATTCCCACCCTATGGGTGTCGTGGACACCCACGAGTGGGAAAAGTCCTGTGCCCCTGCTGACATTCTGCTGTCCGGGATGACAGCGTCGGTATGCTGACCACCGGGATCATAACTACATCCCGACACAACAGTATGTTACCACTTACTTACATTTCATGAAATAAGTAGACTAGACTTCCAGGAATAGCCCATGGACTTTTCATTAGCAAATTATAATCTGGCCAAGCTTTTGTTGGTGCACATTCCAGAAGCAAGTAAGGAGGGCAGGTGTGTTGGTAAATGCAGCATCTTTAGCAAGATAAGCTCTAAACTTCTCTGACAGGTACAGTACTCCTAGATTGGGTATTGTTTTTGGAGGTAGGTTGCACTTGCAAAGGTGTTGCTGAAGTTTATAAAGAAGGTGGTGGACGACTCCTGTGAAATTTTAGTCTACACAAATAGAGTTGCGTCTGACACAAGAGTGCATAAAACACAGAATCCCACTCTGGCCGTGACATATAAATGTATATATGAAGTCTATTCAGATTAACAGTCTACTTTTACTGCAGTCTCAGGTTAGTTTTTTCTCAGTATATGAGGCTGCTGCTGTCTGCACTGCTTTAATGACTGACTATCATCATAAACTGAAATTAACAGCAACTAGACCCTCCAAGGTCTTAATGGTTTAGTTATTCTCAAAACTGGAAGTCAATTGTCTCTTGATAGAACTTAAGGTGGGTACACAATAGGCAATGCTTAAATGCTGGTGATAAACGATATAGCGTTCAACGACATAGCGCATACACACTGAACGTTATCGCTCAACGATAACGTTCAGTGACGTCATTGCCGGCATTCCCAGACATGCAGCTCAGCCCGACATTGACTGGTGGAGCTGCATGTCAGCTCAACATTGGTGATCACTGTACGAAGTGCAGGAGCGTGCATGGTTCATCAATAATACCCCCATACACTTGGACAATATAAGCCTAAAAATAAACGATAACAACATTTATCTCGCTATCGTTTATTTTTTAGGCTGAAATCGCCTAGTGTGTTTGAGCCTTAATAAAAACAGATCAACAAGTTTCACTCTGCTACTCATTTCTATATCTGTCCTTTGCGAGTGTAGCCACCTCAGTACAGACCCCTCATGGACAGTGCCTGCTCTATATAACATCCTGGGCCTTGTGCAGTTTTTGTCCTGACTAACTGCCACTCAATTCCAACTGTCTCAGACCTCAAGCTGGGTACACACTGGCAGATATACTTTATCTGAGATCAACCTATATGCAGATGGTAGTTGTTCATACACACTGACCAACCACCACTGCCATCTGCAGATATATCTGAGAACAGTGGCCAGTTAATCTTTCCTCTGTACACTACACACTGGCAGATTGTCATCTTGAAATGTGCCTAAAATTCCTGCAATTGAATGATGGGAAGCCTACTAGAGAGCACACAGGTAACGGATATAAGCCTATTTTTGCTGTTTTCTTTCCCACTGTCTCTCTCTTGTGCCCTCCGTTTCCCACTATCTGTCTGTCTGTCTCGCTCCCTCTGTCGCAAACTACAAAACCTCTTGGGGCACACGCTGGCCTAGTCACCCACAGGTGACTGCTATCGCTAGTCAGACTCCCGCAGAGCATGACTCCAGCTGGGGGCACCTGCTGATGGCTCATGGTAGCTGGGGCTACCGCAGACCAGGCTCCTGATATTAGGTCACTGCCCACGCTGGACGGGCCTCCTGATGCTCACAGCACCAGTGGCCGTAACCCCCCCCCTCATTCATTGATGGTCATAGCACTGGCACCAACCCCCCTGACAATGCTCTAAGCATCAAGGGCTCCCTCCTGGTGGTCAGAGAACATTAGTGGTAGCACCAAAGGCTGCTGGTATGTACTCCGCTTTAATAATATGAGAGTGTGGAGATAATCTATGACTGGGAGCTGCATCCTGCGCTTGGGAGAATTGTGCGCAAGCTCACCAGTCCCCAGGCTGAACCCGCACCACCTGGGAATGGTTTGCACCCTCCTGGGAATGGTTTGCACTGAGCTCCTGAGGGAACTATTCGCAAGCCCCACCACGGCGAGAGTACATTCCTGCAGCATGCCGCAACCCCTAACAGAGTCAGAAGAATGAAGAGTGATGAGTACTAAGCCGGCGTCCCGGCTAGAGGTTCGCTGGACATAATGGTGGCATGAGGGTACGGAGACGCACGGATTCTAACCGGGGAGGAATGTGTCTCCAGCCACAGTACACAGCTTCATCCCAGTACACTGTACACAATACGCACACTGGCAAAAACAGCCTTAAAACTTTTTTTCTCTGACGTCCTAGTGGATGCTGGGAACTCCGTAAGGACCATAGGGAATAGCGGCTCCGCAGGAGACTGGGCACATCTAAAGAAAGTTTTAGGACTATCTGGTGTGCACTGGCTCCTCCCCCCATGACCCTCCTCCAAGCCTCAGTTAGATTTTTGTGCCCGAACGAGAAGGGTGCACACTAGGGGCTCTCCTGAGCTTCTTAGTGAAAGTTTTAGTTTAGGTTTTTTATTTTCAGTGAGACCTGCTGGCAACAGGCTCACTGCATCGAGGGACTAAGGGGAGAAGAAGCGAACTCACCTGCGTGCAGAGTGGATTGGGCTTCTTGGCTACTGGACACCATTAGCTCCAGAGGGACAGCTCACAGGCCCAGCTCTGGAGCTCGGTCCCGGAGCCGCGCCGCCGGCCCCCTTACAGAGCCAGAAGCAAGAAGAGTCCGGCAAATCGGCGGCAGAAGACATCCTGTCTTCCACAAGGTAGCGCACAGCACTGCAGCTGTGCGCCATTGCTTCTCAGCACACTTCACACTCCGGTCACTGAGGGTGCAGGGCGCTAGGGGGGGGCGCCCTGAGCAGCAATAGAAACACCTTGGCTGGCTAAAAATACATCACATATAGCTCCAGGGCTATATGGATGAATTTTAACCCCTGCCAGATTTTCACGAAAAGCGGGAGAAAGGCCGCCGAGAAGGGGGCGGAGCCTATCTCCTCAGCACACTGGCGCCATTTTCTCTCACAGCTCCGTTGAGGGAAGCTCCCTGGCTCTCCCCTGCAGTTACTACACTACAGAAAGGGGTTAAAAAAGAGAGGGGAGCACTAATTAGGCGCAGTATAACAATACAGCAGCTATAAAGGGAAAAACACATATAAGGTTATCCCTGTATATGTATATATATATATATATATATATATATATATATATATATAGCGCTCTGGTGTGTGCTGGCATACTCTCCCTCTGTCTCCCCAAAGGGCTAGTGGGGTCATGTCCTCTATCAGAGCATTCCCTGTGTGTGTGCTGTGTGTCGGTACGGCTGTGTCGACATGTTTGATACGTGGAGGCGGAGCGGAGGCCGATAAATGGGATGTCGCCCCCTGTGGGGCCGACACCAGAGTGGCTGGATAAGTGGAAGATATTAACCGACAGTGTCAACTCCTTACATAAAAGGCTGGATGACGTAACAGCTGTGGGACAGCCGGATGCTCAGTCCGCGCCTGCCCAGGCGTCTCAAAGACCATCAGGGGCTCAAACAACGCCCGTTACCTCAGATGGCAGACACAGATGTCGACACGGAGTCTGACTCCAGTGTCGACGAGGTTGAGACATATACACAATCCACTAGGAACATCCGTTACATGATTTCGGCAATTAAAAATGTGTTACGCATTTTCTGACATGAACCCAAGTACCACATAAAAAGGGTTTTATTTTTGGGGAGAAAAAGCAGCCAGTGTTTTGTTCCCCCATCAGATGAATGAATTTAGTGTGAAAAGAAGCGTGGTTTCCCCCGATAAGAAACTGGTGATTTCTGAAAAGTTACTGATGGCGTACCCTTTCCCGCCAGAGGATAGGTCACGTTGGGAGATATCCCTTGGGGTGGATAAGGCGCTCACACGTTTGTCAAAAGGTGACACTACCGTCTTAGGATACGGTCACCTTGAAGGAACCTGCTGATAAAAAGCAGGAGGCAATCCTGAAGTCTGTAATTACACACTCAGGTTATACACTGAAGCCTGCTATTACCTCAGCATAAATAGGGCTGCTGCAGATCTGTCAGATAATAGCTAAGACAGGGATAATGTTTTGCTAACATTGAGCATATTTAAGACGTTGTCATATATATATATATATATATATATATATATATATATATATATATATATATATATATATATATATATATATACATATATATATATATATATATATATATATAAAGGATGCACAGAGGGATATTTGCCGGCTGGCATCCAGAATTAATGCAATGTCCATTCTGCCAGGAGGGTATTAGAAACCTGGCAGTGGACAGGTGATGCTGCAGTTAAAAGGCACATGGAGATTCTGCCTTATAAGGGTGAGGAATTGTTTGGGGATGGTCTCTGGGACCTCGTATCCACAGCAACAGCTGGGAATAAAAAATTTTACCTCAGGTTTCCTCACAAAAGCCTAAGAAAGCACCGTATTTTCAGGTACAGTCCTTTCGGCTTCAGAAAAGCAAGCGGGTAAAAGGCGCTTCCTTTCGACACAGAGACAAGGGAAGAAGGAAAAAGCTGCACCAGTCAGCCAGTTCCCAGGATCAAATCTCTTCCCTCGCTTCCTCTGAGTCCACCGCATGACGCTGGGGCTCCACAGGTGGAGACAGGTGCGGTGGAGGCGCGTCTCGGGAACTGCAGGGACCAGTGGGCTTGCCCACAGGTGGATCCCTAGGTTCTGCAAGTAGTATCACAGGGATACAGGCTGGAGTTCGAGACGACTCCCCCTCGCCGTTGCCTTCACATCAGCCTTGCCTGCTGCCCTCGGAAAGGTAGTACTGGCGAAAATTCACAAGCTGTACTTCCAGCAGGTGAAATCAAGGTACCCCTCCTTAAACAAGGCCGGGGTTACTATTCCAAAATGTTGTGGTACCGAAACCAGACGGTTCGGTGAGACCCATTCTAAAATTGAAATCTTTGAACACGTATATACGAAGGTTCAAGTTCAAAATGGAATCGCTCAGGGCGATTATTGCAAGCCTGGAAAATTTCAGGGTATCACTGGACATCAAGGATACTTACCTGCATGTCCCTATTTACCCTCTTCACCAGGTGTACCTCAAAATTGTGGTACAGGATTGTCATTACCAATTCCAGACGTTGCCGTTGGTCTGTCCCCGGCACTGAGGGTATTTACCAAGGTAATGGCCGAAGTACTTATCCCGTACTTGGACGATCTCCTTATAAAGGCGAGGTCCAGGGAGCAGTTGTTCGTCGGAGTAGCACTATCTCGGGAAGTGCTACAACAGCACGGCTGGATTCTGAATATTCCAAAGTCGCAGCTGGTTCCTACGACGCGTCTACTGTTCCTGGATATGGTTCTGGACACAGAACAGGTTAAAATGGGTTTCTCCCGGAGGAGAAGTCCAAGGAGTTGGCGTCTCTAGACGGAGACCTCCTAATACAAATACAGGTATCGGTGCATCAATGCACGCGAGCCTTGGAAAAGATGGTAGCTTCTTACGAAGAATTTCCATTCGTCAATTCCCATGCAAGGGATCTGTTGGACAAGTGGTCCGGGTCGCATCCTCAGATGCATCGGCGGATAACCCTGTCTCTAAGGGCCAGGGTGTCGCTGTGGTGGGGACTGCAGAGTGCTCATAGGCTGGGGGGCAGTCACACAGGGAAGAAACTTCCAAGGCCTATGGAAAAGTCAGGAGACTTCCCTACAAATAAATGTTCTGGAACTATGGGCCATTTACAATGCCCTAAGTCAGGCTAGACCCCTGCTTCAACACCGGCCGGTGCTGATCCAGTCAGACAACATCACGGCGGTCGCTCATGTAAACCGACAGGGCGGCACAAGAAGCAGGATGGCGATGACAGAAGCCACAAGGATTCGCCGATGGGCGGAAAATCATGTGTTAGCACTGTCAGCAGTGTTCATTCCTGGAGTGGACAACTGAGAAGCAGATTTTCTCAGCAGATATAACCTCCACCCGGGAGAGTGGGGACTTCATCCAGAAGTATTCCAAATGATTGTACACCGTGGGGAAAGGCCACAGGTGGACAGGAGGGCGTCCCGCCTCAACAAAAAGCTACAAAGATATTGCGCCAGGTCAAGGGACCCTCAGGCGATAGCTGTGGACGCTCTGGTAACACCGTGGGTGTACCAGTCGTTGTATGTGTTCCCTTCTCTGCCTCTCATACCCAGGGTAATGAGAATAATAAGAAGGAGAGGAGTAAGAACTATACTCATTGTTCCGGGGGGCCAAGAAGAGCTTGGTACCCAGAACTCCAAGAAATGATCTCAGAGGACCCATGGCCTCTGCAGCTCAGACAGGACCTGCTGAAGCAGGGGTCCTGTCTGTTCCAAGACTGACCGCGGCTGCATTTGACGGCATGGCGGTTGAACGCCGGATCCTGAAGGAAAAAGGCATTCCGGAGGAAGTTATCCCTACGCTATTTAAAGCTGGGACAGAAGTGAACGCAAACCATTATCACCGCATATGGCGAAAATATGTTGCGTGCTGTGAGGCCAGTACGGCCTCAAAGGAGGAATTTCAGCTAGGTCAATTTCTGCACTTCCTACAAGTCAGAGGTGACTATGGGCCTAAAATTGGGTTCCATTAAGGTCCTGATTTCGGCTCTATCGTTTTTCTTCCAAAATAGAACTGGCTTCACTGCCTGAAGTTCAGATTTTTGTTAAGGGAGTGCTGCATAGTCAGCCCCCGTGTGTGCCTCCAGTGGCACCGTGGGATCTCAACGTAGTGTTGGATTTCCTGAAGTCGCATTGAGTTGAGCCACTTAAATCCGTGGAGCTATAATACCTCACGTGGAAAGTGTTCATGCTGTGAGCCTTGGCGTCGGCCAGGCGTGTATCAGAATTGGCGGTTTTGTCAAAAGCTCTTATCTGTATTTTATATGGATAAGGCGGAATTGAGGACTCGTTCCCAATTCCTTCCTAAGGTGGTAGCAGTTTTTCATGTGAACCACCCTATTGTGGTACCTGCGGCTACTAGGGACTTGGAGGACTCCAAGTTGCTGGACGTAGTCAGGGCCCTGAAAATATATGTTTCCAGGACGGCTGGAGTCAGAAAATCTGACTCGCTGTTTATCATGTATGCACCAAACAAGCTGGGTGCTCCTGCTTTTAAGCAGACTATTGCTCGTTGGATTTGTAGTACAATTCAGCTTGCACATTCTGTGGCAGGCCTGCCACAACCAAAATCTGTAAAAGCCCATTCCACAAGGAAGGTGGGCTCATCTTGGGCGGCTGCCCGAGGGGTCTTGGCTTTACAACTTTGCCGAGCAGCTACTTGGTCAGGGGCAAACACGTTTGCTAATTTCTACAAATTTAATACCCTGGCTGAGGAGGACCTGGAGTTCTCTCATTCGGTGCTGCAGAGTCATCCGCACTCTCCCGCCCGTTTGGGAGCTTTGGTATAATCCCCATGGTCCTTACGGAGTTCCCAGCATCCACTAGGACGTCAGAGAAAATAAGAATTTACTTACCGATAATTCTATTTCTCGTAGTCCGTAGTGGATGCTGGGCGCCCATCCCAAGTGAGGATTGTCTGCAATACTTGTACATAGTTATTGTTAACTAAATTGGGTTATTGTTGTAGTGAGCCATCTTTTCTAGGGGCTCATCTGTTATCATACTGTTAACTGGGTTCAGATCACAAGTTATACGGTGTGATTGGTGTGGCTGGTATGAGTCTTACCCGGGATTCAAAATCCTTCCTTATTGTGTACGCTCGTCCGGGCACAGTATCCTAACTGAGGCTTGGAGGAGGGTCATGGGGGGAGGAGCCAGTGCACACCAGATAGTCCTAAAGCTTTCTTTAGATGTGCCCAGTCTCCTGCGGAGCCGCTATTCCCCATGGTCCTTACGGAGTTCCCAGCATCCACTACGGACTACGAGAAATAGAATTATCGGTAAGTAAATTCTTATTTTTTTCTCCATTTTAAGCACCATATTACCTCAGTCAGTATAAAAAAATGGGAAGACCGTGCGCCATTGAAGGGTCTCATTCACTATGAGCGAATCCAGCAGCTCACCAGTGCCATTTTCCCTCTGCAGTGGACACAGACGCTGACTGACAGGGACGCGCTGCTTCTCCAGAGATACTTCATATTACCTCAGAGGTACCAGGGGGTCATAGCAGGGGGAGAGCGATTATTAGTGTACTAAGTACCCTATCATGGTACTTTGTCTGTGACCTGGCTAAGCTTGGCATTAGCGATAAGGGCGTAGTGGGGGATGGCTCCACATAACTGTCTCCCTGAAGGGCTCTTTGTGGGTTAATTGTGCTTAACCTTTACCTGTGTGTGCTGTTACATTTACATTATGTCAGGCAAAGAGTGTGTTTCTTGTACAGCAGAGTGTTCCTCTTCACCAGGCGGCACACTACTGGGTACTCAGGACAGTGCACCTTCACAGAATAGCAGGGCTGAACCGGAATGGGTTAATTCCATTAAGGGAATGATCTCAAATATTTCTACAAAGCTATCCCGCAATGAGAAAGATATGCAATACTTAAGACAGACTGTGGATGAGATTATGAATAGAGACTCAGTCCACAAACCAGTGTCTCAATTCCCTCCCATTTGTCCGCAAAAACGATCTCTGGCCCATACCCTGCAGTCTGACTCTGACAGGTCAGATATGCAGGAGGGTGAGGTGGATTTGGAGGGGGGCGATACTACTCTGTCACAGGGGATAGAGGATCTTATAGAGGCTATCAGTGAGGTTCTACAAATTCCTGATAAGGTGTCAGGAGTGTGAGGAATCTTATTTTAATGTAAAAAAGAAGTCCTCAGTCACTTTTCCTGCGTCAAAGGAATTGAATACCCTGTTTGAAGAACCATGGCTTAATATTGATAAAAAAATTGAAATCCCTAAAAGGTTACTCTCATCGTTTCCTGTTCCTCTGGAGGATAGAAAAATATAGGAAAAGCCACCGATAGTGGACGCCTCAGTCTCTAGGCTGTCATGAAAAATTGTATTGCCTGTCCCTGGTGCAGCCTCCCTAAAAGATATGGCTGATCGTAAAATTGAGACTACACTCAAATCATTGTACACAGCTGCTGGGGTGGCCCGGAGATCCACTATTGCATGTGTGTGGATCACAAAAGCCATTGCTAAATAGTCAGGTAACCTAATTGAGGGTTTAGAATCCTTGTGTAGGGGGTTGTTGTTTTACTCCTGGAGCATATACAGGACTCTGCAAACTTTATGGTGGAAGCCATAAAAGAGACTGGTTTGCTTAATGCATGCATCACCGCTATGGCAGTTTCAGCACGCAGGGACTTGTGGCTACGCCAGTAGACTCCTGGTGCGGACTCCAGGAAAGACGTGGAAGGCCTACCATTCACAGGAGAGGCCTTGTTTGGAGACTATCTAGACAAATGGATCTCCAAAGCTACTGCGGGTAAGTCTACATTTCTTCCTTCCGCAGCTTCCCCAGCTAGGAAAGTGTATTCAGCGCCAAATTTACAGTCTTTTCGGACAGCCAGGTTTAAGGGAACATCCCAGAGGTGCTTCTATGGCCTCCAGAGGTGCAATAGGTAAGCCATGCAAACCAGCAACTGCAGGTGCTCGGGAACAGAGCTCAGGCTCGGCTTCCTCAAAGCCTTCAGCATGACGGTGTACAGCGATGCCTGGAGGACTGTCAGATGGGAGTCCGACTAAAATTCTTCAGTCACATCTAGTCAAGTTCGTGCCAGGATCCCTGGGTCATAGATTTTATTTGCCAGGGCTACAGACTGGAGTTCCAAGAGCTCCCACCTCACAGAATCTTCAAATCAGGCTTACCAGCTTCACAAGAGGCAAGTATAACTTTACAGAAGGCCATCCAAAAACTGGTAAAGACTCAAGTCTTTGTTCCAGTTCCACCTCATCTGCACAACAAGGGGTACTATTACAACTTGTTTGTTGTACCAAAACCGGACGGTTCGGTAGGACCAATTCTGAACCTCAAGTCCTTAAACCCGTTCTTAAGAGGGTTCAAGTTCAATATGGAGTCTATGAGAGCGGTGATCTCAGGTCTGGAGAAAGGGGAATTCCTAGTGTCCCTGGATATCAAGGATGTGTGCCTTCACATTCCGATCTGGCCACCTCATCAGGTTTATCAATGGTTTGCACTGCAGGACTGTCACTATCAGTTCCAGGTCCTGCCATTTGGTCTCTCCACGGTACCGAGGGTGTTCACCAAAGTGATGGCAGAGACAATGTTTATATTCCACAAGCAAGGAGTGAACATAATTCCATACCTGGACGATCTTATGATAAAGGCACCGTATAGGGAGATGTTGCTGGACAGCAATGATCTCTCAACCAAACTTCTCCAGGATCAAGGATGAATTCTGAACCTTCCGAAATCTCGCCTAGAGCCAACACGGAGGCTCCCATTCCTGGGAATGATACTGGACACAGAGTCGCAGAAAGTGTTCCTTCCTTTCCATTGGTAATCCAGTCAATGGTTCGGTATGTCCTGAAGCCAACCCGGATATCGGTGCATCTCTGCAGTCGCCTTCTGGGGAAAATGGTGGCCTCTTGCGAGGCTCTTCAATACAGAAGGTTTCACACAAGACTCTTCCAGCTCGATCTGTTGAACAAATGGTCTGGATCGCATCTTCACATGCACCAGAGGATCCATCTGTCACCAAAAGCCAGGATCTCCCTTCTGTGGCAGCTACATACTTCTCACCTCATCGAGCATCGGAGGTTCGGAATTCTGGACTGGATCCTGCTAACCAAATATGCAAGCCTCATAGGTTAGGCTGCAGTCACCAAGGGGGTGCAGTTTCAAGGAAGATGGTCAAGTCAGGAAGTCATCCTTCCAATCAAGATTTTGGAACTCAGGGCTATATACAATGCCCTTCTGCAGGCCTCTTATCTACTTCACAATCCGGCCATTCAGGTCCAGTCGGACAATGTGACAGCAGTGACGTACATAAACCTAAACCGACAGGGCAGAATGAAAAGCAGAGCAGCAATGTCAGAGGTGTCAAGAATTAACCTCTGGGCAGAACAAAATGCTGTGGCGTTATCAGTGGTATTCATTCCAGGAGTTGACAACTGGGAACCAGACTTCCTCAGCAGACACGATATGCACCCGGGGGAGTGGGGCCTTCACCCGGAAGTGTTCAGGTGCTTGACACGTCAGTGGGGATATCCACAAATCGACATGATGGATCTTGTCTTGACAAGAAGCTCAAGTGGTATTGTTCCAGGTCGAGAGGCCCACAGGCAGTGGGGGTTGACGCTCTGATGACTCCATGGGTCTATCAGATGGTGTACGTGTTTTCTTCACTTCCTCTGATCCCAAGAATTCTCAAAAGAATAAAAAGGGAAAAGGTTCAAGCAATACTCATTGCTCCGGACTGGTCAAGAAGGGCATGGTACGCGGACCTTCTGGAGATGCTACTCGAAGATCCGTGGCCTCTACCTCTTCGCAAGGATCTTCTGCAACAGGGCCCATTCATCTATCAGGACTTACCATGGCTACAATTGACGGCCTGGAAGTTAAACAGATGATTCTAGCCAGAAGAGGGATCCCTAACAAAGTTATCCTGACTATGATCCAAGCCAGGAAGGGGGTAACATTTAAACATTAACACCGTATTTAGAAGAAATAAGTCTCTTGGTGTGAGACCAGAACTTATCTGCGGTGGAATTTCACCTGGGACATTTCCTGCTTTTTCTGCAGGCAGGTGTGGATGTGGGCATACGTCTGGGCTCCTTAAAAGTCCAGATTTTGGTCTTGTCCATTTTCTTTAAAAAAAAAAAAAAAAATGGCTTCTCTCCCTGAGGTCCAGACATTTTTGAAAGGTGTTCTGCTCATCCAGCCTCCCACGACACATTGGGATCTCAATTTGGTGCTGCAGTTCCTCCAATTGGACTGGTTTGAACCGTTACAGGAGGTGGATGTAAAATATATTATGTGGAAGACTGTCACACTGTTGTCCTTGGCTTCAGCAAGACGTATGTCGGAGCTGGGGGCTTTGTCTCACAAAAGCCCCTAATTAATTTTTCATGAGGACAGAGCTGAACTCAGAAGTCATCAGCAATTTCTTCCGAAAGTCTGCGTTTCACAACAACCAACCTATTGTGGTTCCAGTTATCACTGACACTTTCCGCTACTTCAAAGTCTTTGGATGTTGTGAGGGCTTTGGAGGTATACCTAAAGAGGACAGCTTGTCACAGAAAATTTGTTTTATATGATCCCTATAAAACTGGGTGTCCTGCTTCAAAGCAGACAATTGCACGCTGGATCAGGCTCACTATCCAGCATGCTTATTCCACGGCAGGTTTGCCGGTTCCACTCTACTAGGTCGGTGGGTTCTTCCTGGGTGGCTGCCCAGTGTGTCTCGGCTTTACAGCTCTGTCGATCGGCTACTTGGTCAGGATCGAACACGTTTGCTAAGTTCTACAAGTTCGATACTTTGGCCTCTGAGGACCTTCAATTTGGTCAATCAGTTCTGCAGGAACCTCAGCACTCTCCCACCTGGTTTGGGAGCTTTGGTACATCCCCATGGTACTAAATGGTACTCCAGTATCATCTAGGACGTAAGAGAAAATAGGATTTTAATTACCTACCAGTAAATCATTTTCTCGTAGTCCGTAGAGGATACTGGGTGCCCGTCCAGTGCTTCGTTCTTCCTGCACTGTTACTTGGTTAAGAATTGTTGGTTCAGCTGTTGCTGTTCCTGTTTAAAGATGGGTTAGCATAGCTTTCCTCTGTTTGTGTGTGCTGGTTCGGAATCTCACCACTATCTTTATCTATCTTTCTCTCAAAGTATGTCAGTCTCCTCGGGCACAGTTTCCTGGTAGGAGGGACATAGAGGAAGGATCCAGCCCACACTATCAAATTCTTAAAGTGCCCATGGCTCCTAGTGGACCAGTCTATACTGTCAAAGTCGAAAAATATTGCAGAACACACATCACGTACAATCTGCACACACATGCCCTCTGCGCGTGCACTTATTCTGCCGTGCGTGCACATATCCGCAATTTGCGTATGATCGTTCCCGCGGTTCTGCACATCGGCGCGTGGTATGGGTATTTATGGCAGAGTTTGTGTACGCACGGAGAGCCATCAAAACACATTACATATTTAATCCAAATAGTGCACAATGTACACAGTCTCCTTGCACCACATCAGAAAGTTATAGCTGTTTAAATGGTTGCAGAACAAAGGGATTCACCTTTACAGGATAAGAGGGGACAGAACAAGGTTATAAGGTGATATTTGGTATCCAGCTGTAGGGTATTTTAAGGGTAACATTCCGGTGTTGGTCTGCGGAAGATCGCATGTTCCTGCGGATAGTTATGTGCAGAAGCAGAATATAGATATAAACTGTATTTACTGTATATTATGTATGCGGCGGGAATCCAGAGGAGACCACCCATAAGAGCAGTTGAGAAAGACATCGCCTACCTTTTCAAATCAACCTATGACCTCTCCTGTACTGTAAAAGTGCATTCCTGTGTCCAATGGACAACAGGATTACAGTATCCATTGTATTGCTTTTGGGAGACTTGTATAAATAAAGCCTGCTGCAGCCCGGCCTGACACAAGACTCACAACGTTATCTATTTGATGACGGAGGACCGGACCGGGAAGCGCACGCGAATATACTCACGTATGTACATTGACCTGTAGCCATTATTCTGTTATATTTTCTTGTATTGTAGTGTATAATTTGTATTGTAAACCCCCTTTCAGAAATAATCCACTGTGGTGTCGGAACCCAGCGGTAAAATCACAATTGGAGTTGTGCCCTCATTGCCCTGCTAAGGTTTAAAGTGCATTATTATTGCATTGCTGTAGAAGGTTAAAAGTGTATCTCTGGGTGTGTACGCGCTGTGAGTACTTTGTACCGTCAGCACGGCGTGTGTACGGAAAGTCTGCACCCTGTACGGGACTCTGTACGCTAATAGCGTAAAAGGTGCGTAGAGTGTGAATTAAGTATTGCGGCCGCTGTGGCTAAAGGTTTAAAGTGTATTTAAGGTATGTTTTAGGTATAGCTTTCATTCCTGTAAAGATAATCAGCTTTATCAATACTCCATGGTACTAAATGGAACCCCAGTATTCTCTACGGACTACGAGAAAAAGATTTAGCGGTAGGTAATTAAAATCCTATTTTTATGGTCACATTAACTCAGACTATCTACTTTTGCACACAGGTAGCATCCTGTGCCATCCATGCCCTAGCTTTAATGCCTATTGCCAATGAAGTCAGAGTGAAAACATTTAAATACAGGTTTAGTTAAAATTTTCTCTAATGTAATGCCAACAAAGCTAGGGCTTAGAAGAGGAACCGGTATCCGGTCAAATGAATACATTTCCCAGACATTCCATCCTGGAAGCACTTTTTGACATTTGGGCTTGCAAACAATTCTTAGTTGATAGCTGGGAAATTATTTGTTTGACAAGATACATGTCCCTCCCTTAAGCCCTAAAGTAGGTTTGTTTGTAATTAGATTAGAGACAATGAAACCAAAACCTACATTTAAATGTTTTCACTCTGACTTCTGGATGATTCAGTCAGTCAGAATACTGCTGCTCAGAACAGATCCCAACTCTCGCAGCCTAACCTTAACCATGCTCAGAGCAGCCTAATCATAATCAAACTACTTACTGTCAGCGTCCTTTAAGATTCTGATGGTTGGAATTCTGCTGTCAGCATTCTGACTGTTGAGATCCTGACCGCATCCCTTCAGGATACCAACATTTAGGACAATAAGTAGTATTATGGCTACACATCCACAACAGACAGTCTGGAGGCTGTAAAGATGAAAGCAGATACTAGAAGTAGACTACCTTATTTCCAGAGATAAAAAACACATTCCTTATCTGAGATGTCCCCAGGACCCCTTCCTGATGAGTAGAAAATGGCAGCATACCCTTCTGTTATATGACTTTGGATGCAAGCATATAATATAAATACATGGTGCAGAGCTATTCAATTGCAGTTCCGTTTGGGCGTGATGGCTGCCAGCATCTGCATTACAGCTGAAATGTGTAAAAAGTAACCCGTTTGGGTGCCTAAACAGCACTTTTCACAATCGCGCCCAGCACTATGGTTAGGGTTTAGCTGCTTTACGCGTCTAAACCAAACCTCTATTGGCACGATCAGCGCAAAAAAGAGACACGATTGAATAATTGCCGTGTGATCTCCTGTCACTTTAGACGGGAGATCGAGCACAATTATCAATTGAATATCATCCATGGAATCAACAAATAAAGGCTGCTGCCACATATGCATGATGCGGTTGCAGATAGTGGACAAAACAGCAGTAACCAAAACACAGTGTCATTTAGAGTGGATACATCATATATTGTTCTCACAGAGCTGATGTAACTCTACAAACTCTATTGTACAGAAGAGTTTTAGGGTTATATATGTCCCCACCAGATATTGTATGGGTAAGATGTCATATAAGATAGTTTAATAACAGGAGCCACTTTGGGCACGAGTGAAAAATAAGATTTTACTCACCGGTAAATCTATTTCTCGTAGTCCGTAGTGGATGCTGGGGACTCCGTAAGGACCATGGAGATTAGCGGCTCCGCAGGAGACTGGGCACAACTAAAGAAAGCTTTAGGACTACCTGGTGTGCACTGGCTCCTCCCACTAAGACCCTCCTCCAGACCTCAGTTAGGATACTGTGCCCGGAAGAGCTGACACAATAAGGAAGGATTTTGAATCCCGGGTAAGACTCATACCAGCCACACCAATCACACTGTATAACTCGTGATACTATACCCAGTTAACAGTATGATAACAACTGAGCCTCTCAACAGATGGCTCAACAATAACCCTTTAGTTAGGCAATAACTATAAACAAGTATTGCAGACAATCCGCACTTGGGATGGGCGCCCAGCATCCACTACGGACTACGAGAAATAGATTTACCGGTGAGTAAAATCTTATTTTCTCTAACGTCCTAAGTGGATGCTGGGGACTCCGTAAGGACCATGGGGATTATACCAAAGCTCCCAAACGGGCGGGAGAGTGCGGATGACTCTGCAGCACCGAATGAGCAAACTCTAGGTCCTCCTTAGCCAGGGTATCAAACTTGTAGACTCTTGCAAGAGTGTTTGAACCCGACCAAGTAACAGCTCGGCAAATTTGTAAAGCCGAGACCCCTCGGGCAGCCGCCCAAGAAGAGCCCACTTTCCTCGTGGAATGGGCTTTCACAGATTTAGGGTGCAGCAGTCCAGCCGCAGCATGTGCAAGTTGAATCATGCTACAGATCCAGCGAGCAATAGTCTGCTTAGAAGCAGGAGCACCCAGCTTGTTGGGTGCATACAGGATAAATAGCGAGTCAGTTTTCCTGACTCCAGCCGTCCTGGAAACATATACTTTTCAGGGCCCTGACTACGTCCAGTAACTTGGAATCCTCCAAGTCCCAAGTAGCCGCAGGCACCACAATAGGTTGGTTCACATGAAAAACTGCTACCACCTTAGGAAGGAATTGGGAACGAGTCCTCAATTCCGCCTTATCCATATAAAATACAGATAAGAGCTTTTGACAAAGCCGCCAATTCTGATACACGCCTGGCCGACGCCAAGGCTAACAGCATGACCACTTTCCACGTGAGGTATTGTAGCTCCACGGATTTAAGTGGCTCAACTCAATGCGACTTCAGGAAATCCAACACTACGTTGAGATCCCACGGTGCCACTGGAGGCACAAACAGGGGCTGACTATGCAGCACTCCCTTAACAAAAGTCTGAACTTAAGGCAGTGAAGCCAGTTCTATTTTGGAAGAAAATCGATAGAGCCGAAATCTGGACCTTAATGGAACCCAATTTTAGGCCCATAGTCACCTCTGACTTGTAGGAAGTGCAGAAATCGACCTAGCTGAAATTCCTCCTTTGGGGCCTTACTGGCCTCACAGCACGCAACATATTTCCGCCATATGCGGTGATAATGGTTTGCGTTCACTTCTTTCCTAGCTTTAAACAGCGTAGGGATAACTTCCTCCGGAATGCTTTTTTCCTTCAGGATCCGGCGTTCAACCGCCATGCCGTCAAACGCAGCCGCGGTATGTCTTGGAACAGACAGGCCCCCTGCTGCAGCAGGTCCTGTCTGAGCGGCAGAGGCCATGGGTCCTCTGAGATAATTTCTTGGAGTTCTGGGTACCAAGCTCTTCTTGGCCACCCGGAATAATGAGTATAGTTCTTACTCCTCTCCTCCTTATTATTCTCATTATCCTGGGTATGAGAGGCAGAGAAGGGAACACATACACCGACTGGTACACCCACGGTGTTACCAGAGCGTCCACAGCTATCGCCTGAGGGTCCCTTGACCTGGCGCAATATATTTGTAGCTTTTTGTTGAGGCGGGACGCCATCCTGTCCACCTGTGGCCTTTCCCCACGGTGTACAATCATTTGGAAGACTTCTGGATGAAGTCCCCACTCTCCCGGGTGGAGGTCGTGTCTGCTGAGAAAGTCTGCTTCTCAGTTGTCCACTCCGGGAATGAACACTGCTGACAGTGCTAACACATGATTTTCCGCCCATCGGAGAATCCTTGTGGCTTCTGCCATCGCCATCCTGCTTCTTGTGCCGCCCTGTCGGTTTACATGAGCGACCGCCGTGATGTTGTCTGACTGGATCAGCACCGGCCGGTGTTGAAGCAGGGGTCTAGCCTGACTTAGGGCATTGTAAATGGCCCATAGTTCCAGAACATTTATGTGTAGGGAAGTCTCCTGACTTTTCCATAGGCCTTGGAAGTTTCTTCCCTGTGTGACTGCCCCCCAGCCTTGAAGGCTGGCATCCGTGGTCACCAGAACCCAGTCCTGTATGCCGAATCTGCGGCCCCCTAGAAGAGGAGCACTCTGCAGTCACCACCACAGCGACACCCTGGCCCTTGGAGACGGGGTTATCCGCCGATGCATCTGAGGATGCGACCCAGACCACTTGTCCAACAGATCCCACTGGAAGTTCCTTGCATGGGACTTGGCGAATGGATATTCTTCGTAAGAAGCTACCATCTTTCCCAAGGCTCGCGTGCATTGATGCACTGATACCTGTATTTGTATTAGGAGGTCTCCGTCTAGAGACGCCAACTCCTTGGACTTCTCCTCCGGGAGAAACCCTTTTTATACTGTTCTGTGTCCAGAACCATACACAGGAACAGTAGACGCGTCGTAGGAACCAGCTGCGACTTTGGAATATTCAGAAACCATCCGTGCTGTTGTAGCACTTCCCGAGATAGTGCTACTCCGACGAACAACTGCTCCCTTGACCTCGCCTTTATAAGGAGATCGTCCAAGTACAGGATAAGTACTTCGGCCCTTACCTTGGTAAATACCCTCGGTGCCGGGGACAGACCAACGGCAACGTCTGGAATTGGTAATGACAATCCTGTACCACAATTTTGAGGTACACCTGGTGAAGAGGGTAAATAGGGACATGCACGTAAGTATCCTTGATGTCCAGTGATACCCTGAAATTTTCCAGGCTTGCAATAATCGCCCTGAGCGATTCTATTTTGAACTTGAACCTTCGTATATAAGTGTTCAAGGATTTCAATTTTAGAATGGGTCTCACCGAACCGTCTGGTTTCGGTACCAAAACATTTTGGAATAGTAACCCCGGCCTTGTTGAAGGAGGGCTACCTTGATTTCACCTGCTGGAAGTACAGCTTGTGAATTGCCGCCAGTACTACCTTTCTCCGAGGGCAGCAGGCAAGGCTGATGTGAGGCAACGGCAAGGGGGAGTCGTCTCGAACTCCAGCCTGTATCCCTGTGATACTACTTGCAGAACCTAGGGATCCACCTGTGGGCAAGCCCACTGGTCCCTGCAGTTCCCGAGACGCGCCGCCCACCGCACCTGTCTCCACCTGTGGAGCCCCAGCGTCATGCGGTGGACTCAGAGGAAGCGAGGGAAGATATTTGATCCTGGGAACTGGCTGACTGGTGCAGCTTTTTCCTTCTTCCCTTGTCTCTGTGCAGAAAGGTAGCGCCTTTGACCCGCTTGCTTTTCTGAAGCCGAAAGGACTGTACCTGAAAATACGGTGCTTTCTTAGGCTTTTGTGAGGAAACCTGAGGTAAAAATTTTTCTTCCCAGCTGTTGCTGTGGATACGAGGTACCAGAGACCATCCCCAAACAATTCCTCACCCTTATAAGGCAGAATCTCCATGTGCCTTTTAAATGCAGCATCACCTGTCCACTGCCGGGTTTCTAATACCCTCCTGGCAGAATGGACATTGCATTAATTCTGGATGCCAGCCGGCAAATATCCCTCTGTGCATCCTTTATATATAAAAGACAACGTCTTAAATATGCTCAATGTTAGCAAAATATTATCCCTGTCTTAGCGTATTAATATTATCTGACAGGGTATCAGACCACGCTGCAGCAGCACTATTTATGCTGAGGCAATTGCAGGTTTCAGTATATAACCTGAGTGTGTAAATACAGACTTCAGGATCGCCTCCTGCTTTTTATCAGCAGATTCCTTCAAGGTGGCCGTATCCTAAGATGGCAGTGCCACCTTTTGACAAACGTGTGAGCGCCTTATCCACCCTAAGGGATATCTCCCAACGTGACCTATCCTCTGGCGGGAAAGGGTACGCCATCAGTAACTTTTTAGAAATTACCAGTTTCTTATCGGGGGAAACCATGCTTCTTTACACACTTCATTCATTCATCTGATGGGGGAACAAAACACTGGCTGCTTTTTCTCCCCAAAAATAAAACCCCTTTTATGTGGTACTTGGGTTCATGTCAGAAAATGCGTAACACATTTTTCATTGCCGAGATCATGTAACAGATGTTCCTAGTGGATTGTGTATATGTCTTAACCTCGTCGACACTGGAGTCAGACTCCGTGTCGACATCTGTGTCTGCCATCTGAGGTAACAGGCGTTGTTTGAGCCCCTGATGGCCTTTGAGACGCCTGGGCAGGCGCGGGCTGAGAATCCGGCTGTCCCACAGCTGTTACGTCATCCAGCCTTTTATGTAAGGAGTTGACACTGTCGGTTAATACCTTCCACCTATCCATCCACTCTGGTGTCGGCCCCACAGGGGGCGACATCCCATTTATCGGCCTCTGCTCCGCCTCCACGTAACCTTCCTCATCCAACATGTCGACACAGCCGTACCGACACACCGCACACACACACACAGGGAATGCTCTGACTGAGGACAGGACCCCACAAAGTCCTTTGGGGAGACCGAGAGAGAGTATGCCAGCACACACCAGAGCGCTATATAATGCAGGGATTAACATTATAACTGAGTGATTTTTCCCCAAATAGCTGCTTGTATACATATATTGCGCCTAAATTTAGTGCCCCCCCTCTCTTTTTAACCCTTTGAGCCTGAAAACTACAGGGGAGAGCCTGGGGAGCTGTCTTCCAGTTGCACTGTGAAGAGAAAATGGTGCCAGTGTGCTGAGGGAGAAGCCCCGCCCCTTTTTCAGCTGACTTTCTCCCGCTTTTTCTGGAATACTGGCAGGGGTTATTTTACATCTATATAGCCTCTAGGACTATATATGATGTAGATTTGCCAGCCAAGGTGTCAAATATTGCCCTCAGGGCGCCCACCCCAGCGCCCTGCACCCATCAGTGACCGGAGTGTGAGGTGTACATGAGGAGCAATGGCGCACAGCTGCAGTGCGCTACCTTGGTGAAGACCGAAGTCTTCTGCCGCCGATTTTCCGGACTCTTCATGCTTCTGGCTCTGTAAGGGGGACGGCGGCGCGGCTCCGGGAACGAACACCAAGGTCGGGTCCTGCGGTCGATCCCTCTGGAGCCAATGGTGTCCAGTAGCCTAAGAAGCCCAAACTACCACCTGTTAGGAAGGTTCGCTTCTTCTCCCCTTAGTCCCTCGCTGCAGTGAGTCTGTTGCCAGCAGATTTCACTGTAAAATAAAAAACCTAAAATATACTTTCTTTCTTTCTGTGCATAGTTACCGATAAACATGATGGTGTGACAGCCTGATGGTGAACGCAAATCTGACAAATTTTCCTTTTATTATTTTCTCTCTCTCTTTTTCATTTTTCACGGATGGTTTACTTCATACAGCAGTTAAACACAATGTAATGCAAGATTTATGTTCCCTGTAGAAAGGTCGCTGACTCGGAGAGAACATCGTATCACTGGAGTGTCTGTTCCGGGAAGGCTGAGAGGCAGGACTGTTGTCACGGCACCTGAGCGCGGAGAACAATAAGATCAGAGGCGGTTGTCGCACCAGTTTTCTTTTTCCTTTTTATTATTTTCTCCATCTCCCATTACCTTCCTCCCCCCCCTTCTTGTTCCCTTTCTCTCCCCTTAAACAAGATGGACTTATCCCAAGAGACTGCGTTCCGAGTTTTCCTGTTAATCCTGTTGTTGACGAGAACAGTCTGTTTCGGTGAGAGTACCAGAGAGGTCGAGAAAGGATCTGGAATGGGTTCTGATGGCAAGGACGGATTTGTAGAATTCCAAGAGCAACACATCCATCGAGCAAAGGCGAGTATCAGAAAACGATCTGGTAGTCTAGAAACTAGGAGGCACTGTGAAGGGTTATTGGCTGAGGAAGAATGCATTTGTAGGAATTGTGAAAACATAGTTGAGGATGGGTGCATCCAGAGATGTCAGTCCAGCCTTAATATCAACATGGACCGTCATCCATTGAGTGATTACCACTCACTAGTGGGTAAGGTCTTAAACCAGACAGAATGCTGGGTGTGCTCACAAGTACCTCAAGGTCAGAGCAAGTCAGGATTAGTACCGTACCCTTTAGCAATAGATGAGGTACTCGAATTACGGGGTGGGAGACCGGTGGACAAGAAATTTAATATTTCTAGGCCCCCTAGTTTGAAGCTCTACCAGTACCATGTAGATAGATCCTTAGTATATTTCAACATTTCCAATTCCCGAAAGCCGGGAAACTGGGAAGTGACATGGAATAACCAAACCATGGCATTTTCGCACAGAGCTGATAGGATACCCGTAGACTCTGAACTTGTACGCCAAATAGCCAACAGTGGAAGGTATTTTCGGTATAGGTATACTCAAGGAAGTAAGACCATGCGGGTTGGAGAAGTATCACCAGGGTACTGTGCGCATATCATACAGCCTGAAACGTGTACTGAACAGATGAGAGAGTTATGGATAGGATTCACTTGGAAGGTTTGCAATATGGTAATGTCATATTATGTCACATATGTTCTCCCTGATGATGCTTATTTCATTTGTGGGAGAAAGGCGTATAAGTGGCTTGCCCCAAACTCAGAGGGATTGTGTTACATTGGAAGAGTGTTGCCAGAGGTTATGACCATAACCAATGATAAGATGAAAGACGTTCACCGCAGTGCTCAAGCTCCTTACACTCACATTCATTATGAACACATCGTTAAGAGACACGTTATAGATAGGACAGAGCACGTAGCCTCTGATTTGATACACGAATCCACCGGGATTCAATTCCTTCTCGCATTAGATATCACCCGTACTGCTAGAGGAATTATAAATTATAGGTACATCCATGCGCTAGCGAATCTGATAGATATCACTGAGATGTATGACGACACCTTCAGGTATACGGGAAGGGAGTTGCAAGCTTACAAAATGGAACTGATCCAGCACAGGATGGTCCTCAATTATATCACAGCCGTGACGGGAGGGTACTGTGTCACATTGGCAACTCAATATGGTGTGAAGTGCTGCACATATATTACAAACAGCACTGACGACCCAACTAAGATCATTGCTCAAAAGATGGATGATATCTTGCAGTTGAAGTGGGAGTTCCGACGGAAACACAACCTTACCCTGACTGCTGTGAGTAATGAACTGACCGGCTGGGTCTCATGGTTGAACCCACGCAATTGGTTCTCAGGTTTAGGAGAATGGGCTCAAAAAGTTATTATGAGTGTAGGAAAGTTTCTCCTTTGTATCCTGGGAGTCGTCATAATTATTGGCTTGATATTTAGGTGTGTTCGAATTTTAACGTGGCGCAAGCGCAGTACAAAATTGATGAGTTTAAGGAGCGGGGGCATTGGTACAGCAGCAGATTTAATTTATGATCCATCTATAGAAACGATGTTGTGATAAGGATTACAAATGAATTCCACGGCCCGTTTCTTTCACCCGTTTTTCCTGTGTTTCTCCCTCAGCAATAATACACCCATCCGGAAGAAACTTCGATCAACACCCAAGAATGATTACACAAATGTTATGTGAATGTATTGTACATATGTGTCTCATCTTCATCTCTATAACCTTCGGTTAATGACACACATAGTCGACAGGTGATATCCACATATATTAGCACTCACATATGTTCCCCCTCCATTTATCATCAACTAAATGTGCACCCCATTTGATGGAACAAGAAGCCGAAAAGAGCTCGGTAGTGTTTGTTGGCCCACTTACAGACCCTTAATACGGGATGAGAAGGATTTAATGTATACTTCGCAATACTTCGAAGCTTATCTAGAACATATACGGCACAATGATACATGCCCCTCAGACATTTATTCATACATACATGCTTTTACTATCTCACTAGGTCATACATTTCCCACCTACACCTCTCCTCCTACCATCCAATCATTTGTAGATATGTATTGTATATTTTTCTGTTTAATGTTTAGATAGCGGCAGTTATTGTTGACTGCCAAAGGGTGGACTGTCAAAGTTGAAAAATATCGTAATGCATACACCATGTACTAACCCCATACACATGCCCGCTGCGCGTGCACTTATTCTGCCGTGCGTGCACATATCCGTAATTTGCGTAGGATCGCTCCTGCGATCATGCACGTGGTATGGGTATTTACGGCGGAGTTTGTGAGCGCATAGAGGGTTATCAGAACATTACATATTTAACCCAAATAGTGCACATTGTACACATAAGCCCCCTGCACCACATCAGAAAGAAATAGCTGTTTAAAATGGTAACAGAACAAAGGGATTCACCTTTACAGGATAGGAGGGGACAGAACAAGGTTACAAGGTGGTGTTTGGTATCCAGCTGTAGGGTATTTTAAGGGAAACATTCTGGTGTTGGTTTGAGGAAGATCGCATGTTCCTGAGGATAGTTAGATGCAGAAGCAGAATATAGGTTTAAACTGTATTTACTGTATATTATGTATGCGGGGGGAATCCAGAGGAGACCACCCACAAGAGCAGTTGAGAAAGACATAGCCCACCTTTTCAAATCAACCTATGACATCTCATGTAATGTAAAGATACATCTCTGATCCAATAGACAAAGGGATTACAGTGACCATTGTATTGTATATGGAAGTAGTGTATAAAAAAGCCTGTTGCTGCCTGGCCGGTCAGAAGACTCTGAACGCTTTCTACCTGACAAGCGGAGGACCGGCCGGGTTGCGCAAGCGAACATTCTCACGTATGTACATTGACTGTAGCCATTATTCTGTTGTAGATTTATCTTGTTAGCCTGTAGTGTAAAATTTGTACTGTTTTACCTTTTGAAATAATCCACTGTGGCCTTAGAACCCTGTGGTTTCAACTACAAATCGGTGTTGTGTCCTCACTTTCCAGCAGGGGTTTAAAGCATATTTAACTGTATAAGGTTTATAAGTATTGATAAGGTGTACACACTGCGGGTACTTTATACCGTCAGCGCTACTTAAGGTTTAAGGTATAACATCATTGCAGTGCTTTGCTGCATAAAGGTTTAAAGTGTAACCATATTATTACATTGTATTACTAATAAGGTTTAAAGGTTATCAATTGTGTGTGCGCGCGCTGTGCGTACTCTGTACACTCAGCGCGGCATGTGTACGCGAAGTACGTACCACGTACGGGACTCTGTACGCAAATAGCGTACAAAGTGCATAGCACGTGTATTCAGGTAAAAGTGTATCTAGAGTTATAGCTTTATGGTTTAATATAATATCGACATTATCACTACCTTAACCCTCCTTTTTTTGGAAACTTCTCTGCACTGTCGAAGTCGAAAAATATTGCAGTACACACATCACGTACAAACTACACACAGATGACCTCCGTGGGCGTACTTGTTCTGCCGTGCGTGCACATATTCACAATTTGCGTATGCTCGCTCCCGCGGTCCTGCGTATTAGCGCGTGGTATGAGTAATTACGGTAGAGTTTGTGATCGCATGAAAAGCCATAAAAACACATTACATATTTAATACAAATAGTGCACAATGTACACATAGCCTCCCTGCACCACACCAGCAAGTTACACTAATTTAAATGGTATCAGAACAAAGGGATTCACCTTTGCAGGATAGGAGGGGACATAACTAGGTTATAAGGTGGTGTTTGGCATCCAGCTGTAGGGTATATTAAGGGCGATATTCCGGTGTTGTTTTGCAGAAAATCACACGCTCCTGCGAATAGTTATGTGCAGCAGCAGAATATAAATATTAACTGTATTTACTGTACACTTGGAATGCGGCGGGAACCCAGAGGAGACCATCTGCAAGTGCACCTGGAACAGACATCGCCCACCTATTCAAACTGACCTATGACCTCTCCTGTACTGTAAATGACCATCCCTGTGTCCAATGGACAAAGAGATTAGTTTCCATTGTGTTATCTCCCTTGATGACTGAGGACCGGCCGGGAAGCACAGGCGAAACCAAAACGTATGTACCATTGACTGTAGCCATTTTTCTATTGTATTGTATTGTTGTTTATTGTAACCCCCCTTTCAGCAATTATATGTTGGTGTGTCGGAACCCGACATTTTTAATACAATCTGGTGTCGTGTCTCCTTTCCCTGCTAAGGTTATTAGTGTATTTCAGTCACACGTGTAGCTGCTAAATGCTCACAGAGTTTCTTTGGGTGTGTACGCACTGCGTGTACTTTGTACCGACAGTGCGGCATTTGTACGCAAAGTACATACACGGTACGGGGCTTTGTACGCTAATGGTGTAAAAAGTACGAAGGCTAAGGATTGATTACAGCGGCCGCAGCGGCTCCATTTAAAGTGTATTGAATGTCCTTTTAAAGTGTTGCTTTTAGTCCTGTATGTAAATCGACGTTTACAGCACCATACTTACCTACTCCCCCGGATTCTGCGGGAGACGCATGGTTTCTTGGGTAGTCCCCCACAGCCCCGGAAGAGTGGGCATCCCTCCCGCATTCTGCCTACTATATAGTGAAGTGTGCAGAATATGGAGAAAAATATGGTGAATTGCGGACCCAGTAGAGCCTAATGACGCAATTATATGCTAATCATGTAGCTCTGTCCATGTAAATATTGCCCAATCGTGTACTTTTCCTGGCAAGTGGGTGGGGCCTGATGACCCAATTAGCTCGGCACCACCCTCCTGCTTCTCCTCTCCGGAGTGGAGATTACAAATGTCAGTAAGTATGCTCAGTACCTACCAGGAGCTTGCACTCAGGTATGGGGCAGGTTGGATGACTGTAGACTAAGAAGAATGGTTCAGTGCTATGCGAACGGACACTTTTTTTTATTGTAATAATTTTTAGTCAATTGCTAGATTGATTTTTAATATTAATTTACTACACTAAAGGTGGCATGTTGGCCTCTTTTGGTGCATGGGTTTATTTTCAAGAAAAATTAGCTGGTTCCAAGAGGAGACCCAAACATTAGGGATAGTTCAGATAATCAATTATTAAAGCTTTTGTTATGTATGTAGAATATAAATTGTATAACTGATTTATGAAAATTATCTAAATATACTACACTGTCAGCATCCTCTTGGTGTGTGTATGTTATGAAGATAGATAGATAGATAGATAGATAGATAGATAGATAGATAGATAGGATAGACCTGAGCTATTTACTATTATTTACAAATTTAAGAGGTGAGTCAATGATTACAGCTTAAGAATTCCACTCTCCCTGAGTCGTATAGACCTATTTCACTCTTGACAATGATGTTAAGATATTAGTAAAAATCTTGGCAATGCGGTTAAATTCTGTAATTATGTAAATTATCCATCCCCAATCAAGCTGTTTTTATGCCAGGGAAATCTACAACTCAGAACTTGTGAATATTTTTTGCTCATCTGCAGGGAAGCGATGAAGCTGGATCCGGGGCAGTGTTTCTGTCACTTGACGCGGCCAGGGCCTTTGATTCAGTAGAATGGGGTTTATTTATGGACAGTGTTAAATTTTTTTAATTTGTACCGCATTTTAGAAGATGGGTTCAACTTATGTATGCTCAACCAATGGCGCGGGAACTGGTAAAGGGTTTATGTCAGACTCATTCCCTTTGGCTAGGGGTACACGCCAGGGCTGACTTATGTCACCTGGGCTATTTGCATTAGCGACTGAACCTTTGGCCTGTCTTATACGTGCAGATCCTAGAACTGGTGTTATTAGGCTGGGACAGAGAGAAGATATAATAGCTCTGTATGCGGACATGTTATTTTTGGAGGACCCGGAGAGGTCATTAGAATCTATGTTGCAAATTCATGCATTCATAATTTTTTCAGGTCTATATATAAACTGGGGTAAGTCAAATATCTTTCCTATCTCGGGTCAGATACCTGATGTGAATCAGTATACCTGTCCCCACTCAGATTCAAATACTTGGGTATATGGGTCACATCTAAGGCTACAGATTATGTGCGCCAAAATATTTATCAAGTCACAGCAAATTTTAAGGTAAAGGTGCATGTTTGACGAAAGCTACCTTTGTCAATTATGGCGCTTCTTAAAATGTGTATATATATATATATATATATATATATATATATATATATATCCACATTGTTTAACACATGTCGGTGTCTATGCAACATGCAGGTGTGCGTGACAACTCTCAGTGCCCTAGATGCCAACTAGAAAATGCAGGATACTGGCATATGGTATGGGAATGCCCACCAATCTATTATTTTTGGGAACTTATATGGAAGGATGTAGTATATACAAGCCCCAGCACTTCTGGATTTGAATCCCCGGATATGTCTATTTGGCCTTGGCGAGAAAGAGTCATACTCATGTGCGATATATAATTATCCACGTTGGCCAAAGTGATCAGAGTCCGTTGGTAGCTTTTGAGCAATTACCCGAAAGTGGCTAAATGAAGGGCACTAGTCAATGATACAATTAGACACAAAAGATTTATGCATGCATCCTGTAATACCATGGATCAATTTTATGATAAATGTGGCATGTGGAGACACTCGAGACTTGGTATAATAGAGGATGATAATGTGGATTTGCCTGAAAGACGCTGTTAATAGATAGCTAAAAATAAATTAGTATATGAAAACATAGAACATATGTATGATAGGCGAAATGAACAGAAATGAAAATCTATAATGGAAAATGCAGCTAATGATTTTTTTTTTTTTTTTTTACTGTTTGCTCGTTTCCCGCTCTTCTCTTCTGATGATAGGGATAGTATCTGGACTGGAATAAGGTATAAGGGTACGAGAACAAAGTGGATAAGGTTTAACACTAGCGAATATGAAATAGAGGTTAAATTGGAAGCACAAGTAATACAAAAGGGGGGGTATTCATTTTGTGCTGTTTTTTTCGGCTAGTCAAAAAAACTGCACTAATTCGACCTTGTGTATTCAATTGTGGGCGTTTTCGCCCGTTTTTAATCACTTTTCACCCATGCCTTTTCGCTTTGTTTTGTCGAATCTGCATGGGCAAAAGCGGATCAAAAAGAGGTGGATCTGCGGTGAATTTGCCAAGCCACATTGTTTTCGCCCGTGACAGATTTTTCAACTGGTCGAAAAAAACGGCACTAATTGAATAACAGGTAGTGAGTGATCACCTGTGATGGCGAATAAATATAGAGTGAGGGTGGAGAAAGGGAAGGGAAGAATGTTAAAAATAAGATTGGAGGGTATAGGTGAAGGAAAATGAAAATGACCACTATATAATAAAGATGAATAGGTGATGTTAGGGGTTTGTAGATGAGAGGGTAGAAAGGTATACGGGAAGTACTCACTTTATCATAGCTAGTATTAAAATAATATCCATCAACAACAAATCAAAAGTGCCCGATGTAATGAAAGAGGTAAATAGAGAGAAAGATGATGATTAAGAAGGTGGGGACGGGGAGTATGGGTGGGGTGGTTATTGTATGTTCTATGTAATGCATATTGATTGATGATATGCTGTATGAAGCGTTAACTGTATTGTATATGTGTTTTTTAATTTAATTTATGGAAAAAAAAGAGAAAATAATGAAGTTCACAATTTAAATGAAGAAAAAAAAAACATACCCATAAGAATTGGACATAGCACTTTTACCCATAAAAAATATTAGTAATACCCCTTTTCACACATATGGCAAAAACCTGGATTTTTTCCTTGTGAACGCACATTGACCTGAGTTATCGCTATGTGTTTACAAAAATGACCCTGCTCTGTACCAGGGTTTTCGTGGGCATGACCCAGGTCACCTGTAGTGTGATTGCATCTGACCCGGTTTGCAAAAAAGAGTGTCTCATTGGCGTGCCTGCCATAAACTGCAGATGCCTGGGCCAGATGACTGCACACAGATGCCTACCGTTGAAGGAGACAGAGTGGCAGCCACTGCAGCAGATGCAGGAGCCGCAGCACCAGTGGGCAAACACAGGAAGACACAGTAGGCTGCAGCAGCACCAACAGTAGACAGACGCAGGGGACCCAGTGGGCCTGCAACAGCAGGAGACGGCACAACTCACTGGAGTGATTAAGAGGTATGTAACTCCTTGCAGTAAGAGGTGAGGAGGAGATCAAGAAACAAATGACTGGTACTGTAAAAGATGCTGTAGTCTATACTAACATAGCAAAGATCTTGTACAGCAGAAGTGTCCACATACCCAACAAGTGATGAATAAACTTAAAGCACAGAAAGAGTAATACACCAAAGTCACCAAATGATTACAATACAAATAAGAGTAATGCAATTGTGACGGGGCGCTTCCTAGCCCTCACCGGTTGCGTCCAGCTGTCACGGAATGGGTTTGGGTCACACAGGACCTGGCCAATTAGGGGATTTCTGCTTACAGTCAGTAACCGCCTGTTACTGACTCCACCCACCGCACAGTGGGCAGGTACACTGCTGCCACCACCAGGCTCCTTATTTCCGTGGCACCTGCAACCACGTTTTTGCTCTGGCTCCTACCGCCGGCACCTGAAACCGCTTACTGCTGTGTATGCGTCAACACGCTTGCCATACCTCAGAGTTGGTGTTATCTGTCTCCCACTGGTCGTGGACAAGGCCGCTGCATGATAGCTGGCAGAAGACGGAACTTGGAGATGCAAGGCTCGTACCCTGGACAGCCGGAGAACGGGACTGCTATTGGGCAATCCTGGGTGTCGGAAGATGGAAGGCAATCGTCGTCTTGAGGCAAAAGCTGTTTATTTGCTCAAAACAGAATAACGCAAGATGGTATCCACACACAGGGCTCACAGATCTTTTTATACAGTAAAAATACACTATCTCAGGAGGTGGTCCTGCCCCGGGTTCCTTACCATCCAATCAGGATATCTTACACAATATAAATACATTTCAAAAGGAGATAACTACATGAATCAATTTTGGCCTTCCTCCCACACAAAGTTCTGTGTTGTTTAAACTACATCCTATTACCAACTGGTAATTTACAATTCTCCTTTGATCACACAGATTCTACACTTTATACAGCAGTGTCTGTATTTGTAACAAATGGTACAGAGATTCAATTTATACAAAGTTCACGTACCTGTAGTGAATATACAGGAAATAGTTAAAAACAAACTGGTTTCCGCAAAAGCATAGACACACAAGAGACCACCTAGGGGCCATTTCAAAGGAAGTGCTGTAACCAAAGTATTGGTAATTTCACTCTTACAACTTCTCACAGGAACTGCAGAATCCAAGCACATTACCTGCTGTGCACTGACCAACATCAAAAGGTCTGATAATCGACACCTATCCCCTGCTGGAGCTAAGAAGATTAACATATCACTTTCTATGTAAAAGTGTCTCAAGAACAATTGTCAAGGCTTTTTAGAAACAAAAAACCGTATATACTAGAGTATAAGTCGACCCGAATATAAGCCGAGGCACCTAATTTTACGACAAAAACCTGGGAAAACTTATTGACTCGAGTATAAGCCTAGGGTGGCAAATGCAGCTCTAGCCGTACAGAGCCCTCAGTGCCAGATATGCCCTCATACTGCCAGATATGCCCCCACAGTGCCAGATATGCCCTCATACTGCCAGATATGCCCCACAGTGCCTGATGTGCCAGATATGCCCTCATAGTGCCAGATGTGACAGATATGCCCTCATGCTGCCATATATGCCCCACAGTGCCAGATGTGGCAGATATGCCCTCATGCTGCCAGATATGCCCCACAGTGCCAGATATGCCCTCATGCTGCCAGATATGCCCAACAGTGCCAGATGTGCCAGATATGCCCTCATACTGCCAGATATGCCCTCATGCTGCCAAATATGCCCCACAGTGCCAGACGTGCAGATATGCCCTCATGCTGCCAGATATGCCCCCTCATAGTGCCAGATATGCCCCCTCATAGTGCCAGATATGCCCCATCAGTGCCACATATGTCGTCCCACCCCAAGTGCCAAATATGCTCCCCCAGTGCCTGTTACTTACCCTCCGTCGCTCCCGCGCTGTCTTCTGAAGGAGGGACACGGAGCGCACAGCGCGCGCCTCTCCTGTGTCCCTCCTGCATCTCCAGTGGCCTCGGCGTTTGTTTCTGGTTCGTGAGCCAATCAGAGCTCACGAACGGGTACTTCCTTTAATAGACCTGCCGCTGCCGCAGGAGGGACACAGGAGAGGCGCACGCTGTGCGCTCTGTGTCCCTCCTTCACACTGCACTCCCTGTCACTGCACTGACTCGAGTATAAGCCGAGGGGGCTTTTTCAGCACAAAAAAAAGTGCTGAAAAAGTCGGCTTATACTCGAGTATATACGGTACCTCACACTTTTCTCATAAGTGCTTTGTCCATGCAGTTCTATAACTGTGCAGTCCATAATTCTACAACTGCGCATAGCGCAGTGAAATAACATATTTAGACACATTATTAAACATACATTTAGTCATGTACAGTGCATGGTGCCTAGAAACAACTGTTACTTTTAAAAATGGCGCCTAGCACCCATTGTCTCTTAAATATGGCGCCTGGCATGGAGGGTCAACGGCGAGAAATAAAGCAGACAGATAAAGTACCAGCCAACTTATAGAAATCTGTAGGATGCCAAATCCTAAGGGCTGTAACACACTGACCGGTTTCTCCCGGATGGCAAAAAGCCGGACAAACTTTGTCCGGCTTTTTGCCATCCGGGAGAAACCAGCAGAGTCTCGCACACAGGACGGCTTTGAGCCGTGTGTGATGCTGTGCGCATGCGCAGCATTAGACACAGCTTAAGAAAAAACCGTTGTGTGTGAAAGCTCCCCTTCACACACACGGTTTACTGGCTACAAAGACGGCCCGGCAGCCGGACCTTCCAGTGGATAGTTCCGGCTGCAACCCGGCAGCCGGGCCGGGGCCGTGCAGTGTGAAAGGCCCTGTAGCCTTTCACTGTTCATTACAATGCCGGCACTGGAAAAAGCCATCCGGCTTTTTCCCGGCCGGCAAATTCCGGCTCGTGTCTTTTAGCCCTCACTGTCATTTTTCAAACACAGGGGTAGATGTATGAAGCAGTGAAGAGTGGAGAAGTGGCCCACGAAGTTCATGATAACCAATCAGCTGCTACATATAATTTTATAGAATGCACTTGATAAAGGTTACTCAAAGCAGATTGGTAGCCACGGGCAACTTCTCATACATCTACCCCATAGCCTGTAACATGCAGTTATAAGCCGATTGGCTGGTACTTTATCTCACTCCAAGGATTAGTACATAGACCCCTTTATTATGCAATAGACTTAAAAAGGATTTTATTATACCAAAAATAACAGAAATGGGTTCTCTGCGCACTGAGGTGTTAATCTGAGGCGGGGTGTGCTGCTGGTAATGAGGGGTGTCCCACCCCCCCTTAAATGGTAAGTATACAGATGTGGATAAATCCACAGGGAACCAGCGCTCAAACCCTATTTGTAGTGGTGAATGATATGGTTATAAAGTGAAACTAAAATCAATAATGAAAAAGCAGGTAATATACTTAAGGTTGTTTATTCTAAGATGCTGAGATACTTTCTTTCCCAACAGGTATAAATTCGGTTTAAAAGTCAATCAGTGATTGGGGCACGCTCCTGGTTTGAGCTTAAATTCTGAAGTGCAAGGTTCAATTGAAAGAACAAACGCTGTAATCTTTGTAAAGTTGAAAAAGAGAAAAAGAGAAAAAGAAAAATGCCACAAAAAAATAATAATGATAATATGTACTAAAGTCCAAACTGTTTACAAGTCTATACAGACTGCGGCGTCCCGCTAATCTGTGCTCTGAAGTGAAGGATTCTCTTGTGGAGTGATGAACAGTTGACAGCGGTAGTGTATGCTTTGGTTAGAGTGGAGAATAAGGACCCTGGACTGGCGCTATTCCTCCTGCAGCACGTCCCACAGTAGAGCGCCCGAATCAGGCCCGCTCTGTGGGGCCGCTGACCTGGGGTGTGCGCCTGTCACAGAGGCGAAGTGGACCCGGCCGGTAAAGAGGCTAAGCCGGAAGAGCCATACTGGTACGTTATGTGCCATACATTCCTCCCTTACAGGTGTATTTACTAATCCTTGGCTGGAGATAAAGTACCAGCCAAGCAGCTCCTACCTGTAATTTTTCAAATACTTTATCTCCGTCCAAGGCTTAGTAAATAGACCCCTTATTTAGTCTCTGAATCTGTATACAAAATGCTAAAATGTAGCAGCCACAGCTTTTTTTCCATTACAAGTTCTATTCTGTATACAGACTTGGTCACACACAATATTCAAGTATCATATCAAATGAATCAGTACAGTCCACCCATGCGTCCTAGTTGCATGGTGTTGCGATCAAGATGCATTTTTGTAAAAAAAAAAAAAAAAGGACTCCCGATGTAAGCAGAGTTCCATAAGACCTGGTGGGCTCACATGCACACCAGCCAACTCGCGCTGCATATCATATTGAGGCTAGATATACTGGCATAGTAATAAATAATGTAGAGGTAATATAAAATATTAATGTAAGGGAGCCGTTGGGTAACATGGTCTGATTCGAAATAAGTTTCCAAAAGCAACAATATAAGGGTTCAAGTAAGACTTTACATTTTCTAAAAGTAAATTTTACTATGCTTAAGAACTCTCTAAAGGACATAGATTGGGATACGTTTTTTAAAGGTAAGGACACTACAGAACTGTGGGACACCTTTAAAACGTTGCAGGACAAATCAACACATAAATTCATTCCCATGGGAAACAAAGTTTAAACCAATGTGGCTTAATAAGAAGGTAAGGGTAGAAATGGATAGAAAAAAAAAGGTGTACTTTTAAAGTGTTTAAATCTGATGGCAATATGGAGTCTTTTCACTACTACAAGGAATGTAACAAAAAGTGCAAAAGGGAAATCCTCCTGCTAAAATAGAAAATGAAAAGCTAATTGCAAAGGAAAGCAAAACAAACCCTAAAATGTTTTTCAAGTATTATCAATGGAAAAAGGTTAAAAAAAAGACAACATAGGACCCTTAAAAAGTGAGATAGGCAAATTGATTAATGATGACAATGAAAAAGCAGAGAGATTGAATGAATTCTTTTTGTCAGTATTTACTAGAGAGAAAAAAAATGGAGGAAATTAAGACTAACAAATCTCCGGGGACCTGATGGACTACACCCAAGGGTTCTAATGGAGCTAAGCTCAGAAACAGAAAGGCCCTAATATTTAATTTTCAAACATTCAATTACATCAGGCTTGGTACCAAGGGACTGGCGAATAGCAGATGTAGTGCCATTATTCAGAAAGGGAAGACACATCCTGGAAATTATAGACCGGTAAGTCTAACATATATAGTGGGGAACACACTGGAAGGCATATTAAGTTACAGCATTCTGGAGTACATGGGGTGCAATAAGATCATTAGTAGGAACCAGCATAGGTTTGTGAGGGTAAGGTCATGTCAAACTAACTTAATTAGCTTATTTTTTTGCTAAGTCCTTTGACACAGTGCCTCACATAAGGTTGATTTATAAATTAAGAGAACTTGGCATAGGAAGCAACTTTTGTACTTGGGTCAATAATTGGTTGGCAAATAGGTAACAGAGTGGTGGTCAATGGAACTTTTTCAAGCTGGGCTAAAGTACTATGTGGTGTACCTCATGGGTCTGTACTAGGCCCACTTCTGTTTAACATATTTATAAATGACATACAGATGGAGCCACACTCATCTAATGTGGCTCCATCGCAAACATGCACTCCCGCCGCGGCTATGTGATCCGGCGCCTAGCCATGCTACGGGAGTGCACAAAGATGCTTCCATTGCAGTGCACAGAGATGCTCCCATTGCTATTAGTGTGGTTCCATCTGTAGGAGACAGTCTTAATAGCAAGGTGTCCATTTTACAGATGATACTGAACTCAGGATTTGGAATCTCTACAAAATAATTTCATTAAACTGGAGGGCAGCGAAGTGTAATATGAGGTTTAATACAGAGAAATGTAAAGTTATGTATTTTGGGACCAAAAACAAACATGCACTCTATGAATTAAATGGGGTAAATGTAGGTAAATCAGTAACGGAGAAAGATTTAGGGGTGCTCATTGACAGTTGACTTAGCAGCGTTGCCCAATGTCAGGGTGCAGCAGCAAAGGCCAGCAAGGTATTAGCATGCATAGAACAGGGAATAGAGACAAGGGATGCAAATGTAATCCTGCCACTGCATAAATCATTGGCAGGACTGCATCTAGAATACAGTGTACAGTTCTGGGTGACACATTCTAAAAAAAGACATCATGGAATTTGAAAAGGTTCAGAGAAGAGCTACAAAATTAATTAAGGGCCTAGAGTCAGTGAATTATGAGGAAAAGTAATATTAGAAAAAAGGGGTCTAAGAGGAGACATGATTAACATTTACAAATACATAAAGGGTCAATACTGTATATGGAACTTTCATGTGACTTGCTTATCGAGAGAGCTATACACATAGGAAGGTTCATACCAAGCGAAGGAAGGGTTTCTTTACGGTAAGGGCACTAAAGTTATGGAATTTTCTGCCAGAGCACGTTGTAATGGCTGACTCAATTAATAGGTTTAAGAAAGGGCTAGACAAATTCTTAGCTGAAGAAGGCATTCAAGGATATAACCTTTCATAATAATGTATGGTAGTACCCCGGTCGGTAAAAATAAATCCAGAGCATAGCAGCAGAACAAATATAGGTTGAACTTGATGGACAATTGTCTTCTTTCAACCTCAACAACTATGTTACTATGTAGATATGGTGTATGAGGACACAGCTGTATAGCAATTAAAACATTCCCAATTACCACCAATTAAGCAATAAGTTAGGACAGAACAAAAATTAGCCCATGGTAAACCCCTATCATCTGTCTTAACAGAGTGAGGGCCGGATTCAATTACATGTGGTAATTAACTGCGGGCTAATTGTTCTGACGAAGCTATTTAATACAGCCCACACTTAACATGTATTTCTGTTCGAGCCTGAGGGAGTCTGAAACCCCCCCCCACAGTAAATGTTCTTATCGCGGGTGCTGCAAATACGTTGGCTACAAAATTACTGAGCAAGCAGAAGGGGGTGTAATTGAATAAAATCCCAATGCTAGCAACCTTTTCCTCACAGTAAATGACCGCAGCTAATTGAATCCAGCCCTTAGCTGTGAAAGCAGTCAAATACTCTTTGAGAATACAGAGAAACAAGTTAAAAGTGTGACCACAACCTATGCACATTGCAAATAGACATTTTCTGGACCGACTCAATTAAGCCTGCCACAGTCACCAGAAATAAGTGATGTCACTAATGAACAGGACACCCTGTGACTCATGACTTGCCGATGCAACTAGCCAGTTGAGAATGAAAAATCTGAATATTGGTTTGGCACTCAAATAACGATCACCGCTATTGGGGGATGGGAGGGGGGTGGGGGGGGATTCAGTTAGGTGATGGGTGAGAGGTTTTGCAAGGTAAAAAATATTGCGTACCTCAAGCCCAATTATGGATTACCGTGGGTATGAGCACTCACGATACCCGTGGTACGCAATTTAAAAGAACAAATGGTTGCAGGGTTTTCAGCATTGGAAACAGATACTCGCCTGCCCAGTGCTCTTTCTTACATCTTCCCACTGGGTAGGGGGCTGCTGGGAGATGTAGTTCGCCAGCAGCCAGCTCTGGGAGGGGGAGGGGAAGGACTTGCACTCTCACAGTCTCACACATACTTATACTCACACAAAAACATACTCACCGCTGCTGCAAAAGAACCAGATAAGACACTGAATGAAAATACTGCTTCGGAAGGTAATTGCAGACTATTTAAGCCAGGCATGTCCAAACTGCGGCCCTCCAGCTGTTGTGAAACTACATATCCCAGCATGCCCTGACACAGTTTTGCTGTCAGAGAATGCTAAAGCTGTGTCAGGGCATGCTGGGATGTGTAGTTTCTCAACATCTGGAGGGCCGCAGTTTGGACATGTCTGATTTAAGCTAACTGGAAATTAGCTTAAATAGCTACGGGGGCCAGAGCAAGTCAGGTGAATTTCTTAAAAATAAACATTTTAGGAAAAATTAGACTTGGTCTGGAGGTGCGTGAAAAAATATGCAGTTACTTCTGTGGAAGTCTCTGTGTATCATTTTCAGTCCACTAACTGAATAGCAAAACCCCACGGCTGTGGTAAAAATCCAGTGCCACAAGGTTTTTCAAAATTCCTGCCATCAATTGAAATCCCCTCTATTTACTTGCGACAAGTAGAAAAAAATATATATAAAGAAAGGAAATACACAGGCTGCTATTATTGCAATAAACTCCGTTATAAGTGGTTCATTTTTGGATTTGTATTGAATGAATGAGACAGTAAAGAAAGTCTATACAAGTTGCTAAACTATAATCATAATAGTTAAAAGTGCATCACACAGAAAATACATTATTACTGCTCTACTGCCAATCAATGGCGCTCTGCAAGGCTGACTGACTTGCAGTAGATCCCTAAAAAACTTGCAGCAAACACTGCATTATTCCTGCCCCAACTATCACAACACAGGCAGAAGCTGCCACAATGTGTAGAAATGACCAAACACAATAGGAAGAAAAACTACAAGGGATCCACTTCACTTGCAATGCATGCAGTCTCCTAAACTATTATCTTTGAAGGAAGGAGGAATGAGAATTATACAGTAGATAAGCAACATACCAGCTTTCCCTTCTTCCCTGCCTGACTTCATATTGGTAATTACGTGTTCCAGAAGCTTGAGCACGCTGTCAAACTCTCTGCTCTGCTCCTCCCTGTGCTACAGGAAGTACTGTTTACCTGTGCTGCCAGGAATCTGACCCTCAAACAGGTTGCTGTAGTAGACAGCATGATGTCACTAAATAAAGGCTGGGCTGAGGCGGGAATAACAGCAGGTAAGGCTCTCAGGTATGGTTTCATATCCCAGCACAACCTACCAATTCATTACTTCTTACCCAGTTTGTGTTACAAGATTAATCATTCCCAGCATTGCCTCGTAAGCCAAGAGAACAAATCTAAACTGAAATGTCACCAACGACAAAGCAATTGCAGTTTTCTACCCAATGGCTTTATTTTTCATTAAATATAAAATGTGCCATTTCTTTACAATTAAAAATATATATATTATTTTGGTCTTCTAAAGTCAGAATATGGGATATATATATATATATTTTTTTTTACTGATTTCATGTTATGATCAGGCATCATAACTGGCATATTATTAACATTTGTAAAGGTCACCATACTGTATAGACCAATTAATCATCAATACATTTGTATCGTCTCATCAGTTTAATGTTATTTCACCACAGAAAGCACAGGGCAAGCGCAGAGTGCTATTCAATTCATTTTATGCAATCATTTTTGATCGATTGAAATAACTTACTCTCCTGGACCTGCTTGTGCGTTTCAGGTGGTAAAAAGATTCAGAAAATACAGGATTTACTGTAAACCATAAGTAATGTTTATTTCTTTAAATAAATAAACAAAAATAATATACCCAAAACGCTTAATTAACACAAAATCTGGAAATTCTGCTCATTAGAAAGGGCAGATGTCGATACCTGTTCTTTTATCGCTATCGCAGGATCGCATTAACAGAATTAAGAGGCGGTTGAAAGAAAATAAATGTATTGTAAGCAATACATTTTTTTCTTATCCAGGGTAGTTATATTATAAAGTTACTCACTTTTGCCTCATTTTCAGTTTTTGTCTGGAAATATCCATTTTAGGGGGTCCATTCAATTCAATTCGGAATTCCAGACTTGTCGGATAAACAGCCGTTTACGTCACTTTAAGGTTGAATCCAGAATCGACCTATTCAATCAAACAGTCGTTTATCTGTCAAGTCAGAAATTCCGACTTGTCGGAAAACACGTGGATCTGTGGATTAGCCGCAGATTCACTAGTTTTGTCATATTAGCGGCCAAATCAGACAGGTTTTAGCCCTGTCTCCAACAATGTCAATCAGACTTTAAAAAAAGTTGGATAACCATTGTCGGAAAGGGACAAAACCTATCGGATTTGGCCGCAAATTGAATACTGAAATGTTGGATCCTTTCCGTTGGAAAGGATCCAACATCAATTGAATAGACCCCTAAAGCAACAACAGATAAAGTTGCATCATACAATCTAGCAATGACTTTACAACGGTGTTGGTATGAAGAGATAAAACCATTACTGTAAATGGATAAATTGCATTATTATAAAATGAAATCTTTATTTCATAGTCTTAATTAACTTTACAACTAACAGCATGTTTTAGTACAGAAATAGACATTTATTTTAGACTTTTCATAAAAAAAAAAAAAAGTTGCAGTTTTATCATGACCGTCTCTATTCTGTCTTTTATTTTCTCCTATTTTTTATTGTTTTCTATATCATCTCCCTTCTGCATTCTTTTTGAAGCTAGGCAATTATATGGGTTTCACTTTCTTATATGTCCATTTAATGTCAGTTATGTTCCTGGAGGTATCTGGGCTGTAAGTAGGCACCAAGTAGGTTGACACCCATTGGTCGACAGTGGATAGGTCAACACAGCCATTAGGTCGACATGAACAAGGTCAACATGAAAAAAGGTCGACATGAGTTTTTCACTTTTTTGGGGACTTTTTCCATACTTGACGTTGACTACGATTGGGAACGGTAGCCTGTGCCAAGTGCAGCGGTAGCGGAGCGAGACACCTTGATCACAGCATGGCGAGCGAAGCGAGCCATGCAAGGGGTTTCCGGTAACTTGATGGAGAAAACGACAAAAAAACAACTCATGTCAACCTTGTTCATGTCAACATATTTCTAGTGTCGACCTAATGGGTGTCGACCCTGAGTCCCATAACCGTCCCTGGACTCTCTGCAGACCTTCGGTAGTTAGTCACAGTGGTATGGGTTTTTCTTGCTTGATTATTTGTACCCATTGTTGTTTTGCTACTGTTTTTATTGTTTGTTGCTCTAGTAATTTACTGTTCTTGTACCATTATTTTGTATCCTTGTTAATGGAAAATAAAATAAACACATTGTTTAAAAAAAAAAGTTACAAGAGTTTGTTATAAATTATGCAATTTACATTTATACCCAAAAGTGTAAGCAGGACTAATTTGGTTTAAGAGCAGTTTGAGCCCTGGTCCCGCTTAACCAGGCTTATCCCTGATTATAGTGTATTACACACACTTATATGTAGAAAAGAATAGGCGGCACCCCCGCATCCACATGTGCCCACCAGCAGCTATTCAAGTGTTTTTGCAGATGGGCGCCCAGACAATTTCTGCTTGAAATGTGCGAAAAGATTCCCATTTGGGCACCTAAAAGGCCCTTATCACAAGCAGTACTTTAGTTGGGTTTAGCAGTTTTATGCGATTAAAGCCGGTACTTCTGGGTGTGAACAGCCTGAAAAAGCAATGGGCACACAAACAATTGCATAGTGCCACATCTAAAGTGATGGGCAATATGCAATTATGGGTGCCAATTAAACAATTGAATCACTCCCATAGAGAAATAAAAGTTCACCAAACATTTACAGGCCACTGACAAAGCCACCTTCAGGTTTCAAGCACTGTAATCATATGTAATGCGTGGGATCCACAGGGAATACTTTGGGTTTGGCTGGTGGAGACTAGGACTGGCATCGAACAGCTTAAGCTTGTGAGGCTCCAGGATGCACTGGGCATAGAAGGAAGAATGGTACACACAGGAAATCACACTCTCATAGAGAAGAGAAGGGAACTGATGACTGTAAAGGCAACCCATTGAAGCTAGGTGCGTCAGGGTGGACACCCCTGTCGATCCCATGGACCTCGAAGAAAAAGTTAGAAAAGGTAATGTGGCCGGAGAGCCCCAGCCACGAGGCAAATGGCCGCCGCAGCACTGAAGGGGTTAATCCCTAGTGCCCGGCGCCATTTGTTAAGGACAAAGGGGCGCTTGGCGCCAAATTTGAATTGTGTTGGGCGCTAGGCGCCGTGTTTATAAAAATGTATGAAAATGTATTTTTAAACTGTGCCGTGGTCCCGGACCCCTCCGGAGACCACGGCAGGGAGAACAGCCCCCCGGCGCGCTCAGCAGTGTGTGCGCGCCGGGGGAGAGGAGGCAGCCGCTGACCGCCGGAGTCCGGGAGCTCCGCTCCCGGCAGCGGTCAGTGTAGAAGGGTGAGCGCTGCGGCTGGGAGCTCGGCTCCCGCTGCAGTGCTCTATGTGAGAGCCGCCGCTGGGGGCCGGGAGCTCTGCTCCCAGCGCCTCAGCCCAGCACGGGTGGCCAGCCGCAGCAGCCGGGACGGACGTCCCGGGCTGCTAGTCGGCGAGGGGGGTGCGCTGCAGCCCGGCTCCCCGCCGGACGCTGCAGCGAGGCTAACAGACAGGCGCCGCTCATGGGGGACCGGGCTAGCCGGCTCCCTAGCGGCGTGGGCACATTAGGCGGCCAAGCAAGATGATGAGCGCTGGGGTCCGGGAGCTACGCTCCCGGCGCCCCAGCACCACAACAAAGCCAGAGTCACGGCGGCCGGGACAAGAGTCCCGGGCCGCCGGGCTTAGGTACAGGGGGGTGCGCCGCTGCGTGCGGCGAGGCCACCAAAGTAGTGCCACCCTGGGGGGACAGGGAGAGCCAGCTCCCTGGAACCCCAGAGGCAGGAAGGCAGGCTGAAGGATGGGGGAAGCCAGCCCCATGCCTCCAGCACTGAGAGGGAGAGCCCTAGCAGCCAGGCTGCAGGGCTAGGGAAGGCACTGCAGTGCCTGAATATGTAGAGTCTGTGCAGGGCACAGGCTCAGTGTATATTTAAAGAGAAATGTACAGTGTGATTTAAAAATGTAATGTATTTAAAGATAAAATGCACTTACTTGATTGTGTGTCCCAGGAGGGGGGAATCCATAGCTGTGCAGGCTGATGGATTCTCCCAGACCTTTTCCCTAAAAACGGAATGCTTTCCCATCCAGCCTCACAGTTCCAATGGGGACAGGGAGAAAGAGAAGCAGCTTAGCTATAGAACAAGCTGAGGGGTTTCTTGGAGCTCCCTGGAGATCAGCCGTAGTGAACCAGAGACCTGGACCGGGGAGCCAGGCTGCCCAGCTCTGGAGCCCAAATCCAGGCTGCAGGCAGTGAGAGGGGTCCCGGGCAGGTTTCTGGAAGTCAGTTTAGGAGGGAAAACTTCCCCCCAGCCAGACTGAACGGCACCGTGGGAGTAGCCAGCTCTCCCAGATGGGAGAGACAAAGGAGACCGGCCACTCCCCACTGTCCATTGGGGACAATGTTAGGTGTGCATGAGTCCAGAGCATGCACAGCTCATGGGTAAACATTGATTGGTTGTACACCACAGGGCGGGCTTACCCCCTGTGGTAGAGGGTCTTGGAGAGGGATAAAAGGAGGGCAGTTGGCCCATAGGATGGTGTATTGTAACATCTTCTTCTGCTGAAACATCTTAATTGTATGCTGTTGCCCCTAGCAATAGGGAGGAGCCTTTTTAAAGGTTATTTTGAGCAATAAACACCTTTGCCTCAAGAAGACTGCTTCATCTTGTGACCAACAGGGTTAGGCCAAACCTAGCCCCGTCCTCCGGCTGTCCAGGGAAGCACCTGACGTCTCCAAGCTCCGCCTTCCGCCAGCTACCGGTAGAGGCCTAGCAAGTGGCTAGAGGGGATTCGTCAACACCACACAGGTGTGGTAAAGCAGTGCGTCGGCACATACAGAGCAGAACCGTGGTTCCAAACGCCACGGCAGGTTAGGAGTTTGGTGGTGGCAGCGAGAACCCGCCCACAGTGCAGTGGGTGGAGTCAGTAACAGGCGGTTACTGACGGTAAGCAGGGAATCCCCTATGTGGTCAGGCCTCGTGCGGCTTGACCTTCCATTCTGTGCGCAGTCAACGGGACGCGGAAGCTGCGAGTGCTTCCGTACGGTATCGTCCTGTCACAGGTAAGTTCTGCCATAACTCTTTTTCTTCTTCGGGGTCAAAGGCATAGAACCTAAGAAACATGTGGGCTGAAGACCACGTAGAATAGAATCCCTAGCCCTGTTAAGACCGGGGGACAGGGATAATGACACTCAACCGTAGCAAGGAGAGAATTACTCCCTTCAGAGCCCGTGCTTTGCCACGGTCTGTCGATGGAGTGGTAGGAAAATACTGTATGCAGGTACTCTTCAGGAAGAAGAGTCTTGGACCCAGCCGTCTGTGGTGATTTGACACAATGTATGGGCAAAATGAAGAAGTTGGGCTCCCACCCTGGGATCCCCCAATGGTGGCCCATCCAGTCAAGCTGAGGATTTATCCTCAGTCTTGGAAGATGGATGTCTAGTTGCCTAGGCCCTCTTGGTTTTAGAGGCCTCGACTGTTTGAGATAGTCATGGAAAGGTCTGACCCTCGGCCTTGCCCTGTGGACAAAAGGACCAAAATGACGAAGTCCTAGGCCTGCACAGAGGAAGCCAAAGATAGGAAAACGGTCTTGCAGGTTGCCAGTTTCTCAAAAATCTTTTTCAGTTCCAGTCCAAATAGGAAATTGCCCGTACACGGCAGAGCTTCAAGGGCCTTCTTGGCATCCGAATCCACTTACCAGGACAGAGACACACAATGTGGCATGCTGCAATAAAAACAGGGGAAGCTTTAGAGCAGTGGTTCTCAAACTCGTTCCTCAGGACCCCACACAGTGCATGTTTTGCAGGTAACCCAGCAAGTGCACAGGTGTACTAATTACGCACTGACACATTTTAAAAGGTCTACAGGTGGAGCTAATTATGTCACTTGTGATTCTGTGAGGAGACCTGCAAAACATGCACTGTGTGGGGTCCTGAGGACCGAGTTTGAGAACCTCTGCTTTAGAGGATAACATAACAGAATCCAAAGCAGCTTCACCAATGTGATAGGCCACATCCCTGATACTGGAAATAAGCGACAATTGTTCTGTGATAGGCTCAGTCGTAAA